>NW_024427107.1:76928458-76943477 GCF_017311325.1 Ursus maritimus
CCCCCCCCCCCCCCCGCCCCGGGAGACACGGGCAAACTGTTAGGTTTGTGGTGGGGATGGAGAGTGCTAGGATGCTGCAGGAGTGTAGGAAAGGGACAGCTAAGACTGCCCGGCCATGTCAGGAATGGCCAGAAAGCAGCGCCGGCGGAGCTGGGCCGGCACGGGGGGGGAGGAGCCGAGCACCAGTGGGGGGCAGGTTGGGGGGAGCATCCTGTGCAGAGTTGGACGTGACAGAGGGGGAGAGCGAGCAAGGGACCCTGAGATACTGGATACAGGAAACTGGAAAGGGACAGAGTCAGAGAGGTCGGTGGGGGCTGGACAATGAGGCTCTCATGGCCTCACGAGGGAATGTCACCTCTCGTCTGCACTGCTGCCCCACCGGCCAGGCGACCCATGTCAAGAGGACTGTGGAAGGCTAGTTCTCAGAAGAGAAGAAATCAAAACAGCACAGAAATGCAGATACTGGAAGAGGAAAAGAACACTTACTGAGTATCTGTGACAAACTCCCATGGAACCCCAGGAATGGGTTTTACTTTCTTCCCAGAGCCGGTGAAGAAACTGAGGCCCAGGCAAGGACCGGCCCCAAGCATCCTTCCACAGTGTCCAGGTGTGCACGGTGGCCAAGAGCAGCAAGGGCCAGCAGGGGCACCCAGGACCATTCACGGCAAGGCATCAGCTCCTCCCTCTGGTCCAGGTGACAGCTGGGACACTCACCTCCCAGAAGCCAGAGCCCAGGGCCTGGGTCCAAGGCAACCCTCCTGTGTGCATCACAAAGGATCACACAGCACGGGGCGGGGGGCAGATGGGGCAGGGCTCGCAGAGTAGGGTCAGAGCCCAGACCCCAGACACTCTTGTCAGCACAACCCCAGGCCCAGAGAAACAGAGAGACAACGAGAGGAAAAAGGAACATTTCTAGCAGTTTTCTCCCTAGTATGTCGCCGAAGCAAGAATGCAAGAGAAATCCATGGAAGTAGTTTTGACATCTGGATTTAAGATAGACCGTGGCGGTTTCCCTCATCAAGCTAATCAGAAGCAAAAGAACCAACAGCATTAAAGGACCTAAAATAGCTCCCGCAGAGCAGCCACAGATGGATCGGATGGGGAAACCGGTCACAACGAAGGTGAGGATCTGCCGCGCCGCCCATTTCAAAGGTGAACAAGAATATACTGAACATGCTAAAGGACAGCAACAGTGTTTCCATTATCCTCCCTGGAAATAGATTCCCTTGTGTAAGAACATCCCTATTAAATGGAGCTGAGCCTGTAAAAATCACCATGGTGTTTTCAGCCCTTTTGGCAGAAATCTTTCTATGCTAGCATGCAAAGTCCCCTACCCTGCACGGGGCATGTGCCCACGTCTCTTGGCGACGGGGGCTCTCGGCAGGGGTCCGGGGCACCACACTGTGTCTGCACCTCTGCCACGATCCCCTTACCAAGGACTTCCCCATGGGCCAGGTTCCCTGCCAGTACGTCCACCATCTCCCTAGCCCCTGGCGGTAAGTGTTGTCATAGCAGAGTCTGAATCCTACAGAAGGGAAAGCTGGGACTCAGGCCACAATGTAGCACGTGTGGGGATCGGCATGCGAGTCTTAGGGGGCAGAGGAGCTGGGGCACAGCCTGTGTCCAGGGGAGCGATGTCTCCTCACCTCACAGTGACCCAGAAAGGATCACAGGTGGCCTGGCAGACACCAACCAGTCCCCAGGGCAGAGCCCAGAGGCGCATGAGTCACCGCAGTGGACTCTGTTCTCTTGCCAGAAGACCGTGTTCTTTCTACTTAGAGCGCTCGAGCTGTGCCCCAGGAGTGTCCTGAACAATGAGCCTCAAGTTTGTCACCTGTAAAATGAGTACACTGCCTGTCTAAAGAGAGGTGATCTATGGATTAACTAGGACAGTGTACGCTTAATAAGAAAGCCTTTGAGAAGTTCTAGTTCTTTCATTGCTATTGTCATGGCAGCAGTACCTTCCCAATGGTGCCTGACTCAATCTATCCCAAACCAGACACGCTCTGCCCAACCCTGCTCTCCTCCTGGCCCTTTACTCGCCACATTACCTCCTGCATGGCCTCAGTCCTCCTTCCCCTTTGCCCCCCAGGTCTGGGCTGATGCCAGGTTATGCAGACCTGCCCCTGCCTCCTCCCCACGCCCCTATCCAAGCTTCTGCCTCCTTCCACGTGGGCTACCTGCCAGCCCTGCCCCCCTCTCCCAGCACCCTGTACCTTGCACCCAGGAGATGGATCCTGGTGCATTCAGTATACAAACTGTCCCGGACCTAAAGGGCTCCCACTTGCCTCGGGTGGGGGTGGCAATGCATGAGACAAGTGGACACAGACCCCAGAGGACCTCTGTGCCCTGCTAAGTGGTGTCCTAGAGTTTCCAGAGCTTTCTTTAGCCAAAGGGGGCCAAGAAGGTTTAGCAGAAGGGAGGCAGCGGCCATCCCTGTGCTTATGGAAGGAGCCAGATGGAAGGCTGGAGACGGAGGGAGTCACTGGTGACAAGGCCAGTGTGAAGTCTAGTGCAGTGGCCCAAATGAGAACTGCCGTCGGAGAAATGAACTCCCCAAAGTATGGAATGTTCTCAAAGGGACTGACAAATCACAAACTGCCTAATTATCATCTGTGTGCAAAGTCGTATTTGCGTGGCCATCAACAAACAGCAGAAATACAGAATATCTTTACAGGACACAGATAAAGAATTAAAGGAGATTCCTTTAGCAAATAAAAATTAGAACACGTTTTCCAAAGGCCAAAATTCTTTCAAAGAGGCGAAAGTGCCAGGGAAGACCGAACTCTCTAAAACAGAAATCCTTAACACGTACCTGGCCCTCATCTGGGCCAGGCCCCGCTGGGTCTCAGAGCAGAAGTCAGTGGGAGCCAGGTGGAGTCAGGCGGCCGAGCCCAGGCTGAACTAGAAGTGTGTGTCCGGGGAGCTGTGAGCGGGCCAGGCAGCCACAGGGACACCTCAGAACAATGTCCAGAGCATAATGCAGCCCTGGGTGCAGCACACAGCCCCAGAAGGGCCTAGGCAGGGGGTGGTACCCTCAGAGCCAAAGGGCTGCATTCACAGAGGTGGGGGGTCAGAGAGCTCAGATGGAGGCAGGCACTTGAGAGGAGGCTGGGGCAGAGATCCTGGGAAAGACCCTGACTCTGAACCCAGGTGGGAGGGAAAACAAGAAGTGGGGGACTTAATTAAGTCCTATTTCCAGGAGCAGCTATTCTGATAATGTCCCCCATAGAGACGTCACTAAGACAGCAGCAACACATAGAGGGCGTCACGTCCCAAGAAACCCATCCTAAGTCGAAACTATCTCAAAGTCAAAAGGCATGTAACACACCCGACTTACCACCACCACCACGGCTGAGCAGCGCCTGCCTCGGCGTGCTCACAGCACTCACGTGAGCCCACAGGTGGGCCAACCCATCCCACACAAAGCCTATTTTATACGAAAGTGTTGACTGTCTCATGGAACACATGGATGGCTGTGTGGGCCCAGAATGGCTTATGGCGTGATCACTGACGGACTGGGAGCTGCGGCCACTGCCGCCACCCTGCACATCACTAGCCTTGGAAAAGGTCCACATACCATATTCCTGGTAAGTTTCTACTGCACGTGCATCCCTTCTGCACTATTGGAAAGTGGAAAAATCAAAGTTGAATCATTGTGAGGTTGGGAATGGTCTGCACCAGCCTCCACCTGCTGCCGGGCACCTGCGAAATGGCTCAGAGTATCTTCTCTGCAGCCCGTGCAAGCACAGCAGAGCTGCACTGGCGTCCCGCTGCCTCCTGCCGCCAGCACACTACGCTGCCACTGTCCCCGCTCTTCCACACCACGCCACGCTCCTGCTCACGCGGCACTCTGCTTACCGGCCCACCCTCACCTGGCTGAGTCACCTTCTAACCACCTCCTTTCTCACCCTCTGTGCTTCTAGCAGTTTCTCTGAGAAGTGTCTGTTGAAAGGATTGCACTGAATGTGTATTGCTCCCCGTGTGACGAGCAGAGACCTATCTGTCCTCACCTTCCTAGAGCAAGGCACGGTGCCTGACACATGGGTGCCCAAGGAAATGTTGGCTCAACGAAGAGGCAGCCCCAAAGTCTTCTAACGGCTGGAACATTATCCCCCCAAAGCTGGTTGGTAAGAAGGCCACGAAATGCCCGCATTTGTTAACAAAATGCCTCAGTCATAATAAATCAGTTGCCGTTAGTTCACAACAACAAAACCACTACCGCGTGGAATGGCGCATCTCACCGATTCTAAGTTAAAGCTCTCATTTCCTAAATTAGATGAGGAGGACACACAGGAACAGGAAACAGATTTCCCCTCACACACTAGGAAGGGATGCGCCAAGCCTGGGGACAGGGCACGGCCAGGGTGCAGGCGGTCCTCCCATCCAGAGCCCTGAGCTCCGTGCAGGGTGACGAACATGGAAGCCTGGGACTGCACCCCAGCGCCTCAGCGTCTATGTCATCCTGGGTAAATCGTCTGGCCTTTTGAAGCATTTTCTCACTGTAAAAGTAAGGGCAATGATGCCAACCCCAGAGCACAGTAGCGAGTTTTTAAAAAGCCGCAAGCCGCGCGCTGAGCACTGAGCACACACTCAGGTGGTCATAGTAGCCGGCATCGTTTCCCACCAACTCCCACACCCACCCTGGCACGTAACCCAGCCCCGGGGAGCAGAAGGGAACCTGAGGGACACTCGAAAGCTCCACAGGAAGGCATCCAAAGGCCCCCCACTGCTTGGGCCCATGTACCTTTAGTCCTCAACTGTTGTGACTTGCGTGCACGCACACGTGCACACACACACACACACACACACACACACACACCAGTCCCAGGGAACCTTCGGCACAGTCACGGGGCTGCGCCTTGGCTCATGGCTCAGGGACCCACTTTGTAAAGCCTGCTCTGCCCTGTCCGCCAACCCCACCCCACAAGAACCATGTCCTTGCTACACTGAACGCTAACTAGTGGTTTGTGCCCACTGTGTTAACATGGCGGTTTCCCAACATGCTTGTTTCACCCCCTCCATCCCGAGGAGACCATGTCTTCTTCATCTTCTACAAACTTGGAACTGACATGCTCAACAAGTGTTTGCTGAATGAATCACTGAAAACTGCCTCTGATAACCTGAACGCTCTTCACGAGCATGAGGGGGACAGCCTTGTCCTGTGTGGCCTCAGAGGGCAGAACAGAGGGACTAAAGCCACACCGAGCCCTCCGAGCCCAAGCAGGTGGGGTGAACCCAACACCACCCCCTCCACCCCAACTGATGGCGAAGCAGAGTCTGGACAGATACACAGATAGCCCCCTGAGCTGTGGGAGGAGAACACAAGCAGGAGGGCGTAGGAGGCGAGACTAACCCCCACACAGGGGTGGCCTCCCACGGTCGCTCTCCCTTTCCCCAGGGCTGCAACTCTGATGGAAAACCAGGAAAGGGGGGACCCAGAAGTGCCAAGACATGAATGTGTGGAGGAAATCCAAGAGGGGAGAGAGCCAGAGAAAGGGATTCCCTGAGCCAGCACAGCAAAGGCTCGGAGAAGGGGACTGGGATTTGACCCCCTCCACACACACACGTTTCAGATTCCCCTGAGTTGTGTGTACACAGGACAGACCCCAATCATCACAGCAAGGCTGTGGAGAACAGAAGTGAGATTGGAACCACGTGTGCAAATACCACAGCCTGACCCCGAGGGGCACGGGGGAGCCCACACCCAGGGTGTGCCGAGGCCAGCTCATACAGGTCACAGGAGCCGACTGCTGGCATCTCTTCTCAATGCTGCCCTCAGGGGTGTCGCGCCGGTAGCCTGAAATTGGCCACGGGGAAGTGTGCACGCCCCAGAAAGAGACAAACGCTGTAAAGTCCAGAGTTGCTTATTAAAGATTTCCAGGCCACACGTGGACAGACCCAAACCAGCACAGCAGAGGCTTGGGAAACAGAGCTGGGGGAGCGAAGATCTTGACCTCCACCCAAAGAAGGGGAGACGGAATTTACAATCGGAGCCTAACTAGACAGGCTGCCTACCCAAACAAGCCATCCATGTCCTCCGGAGCCTTATAAAGGGTAACACTCAAAGTCTGAGTCCACAAAAATGGCATTCACAATGTCCCAATACAATTTAAAATAACTGCCAGGAAAAAAAAAAAAACACACACACACACAGGAAAATGTAACCAATTCTCAAGAACCAGTGAGGCTGAGCCTGAGCTCACCCAAATGCGGGGACTGTCAAAGGTGCTATTGTAACCATGCTCCTTAGGATAAAGGAAAACACACTTGGAAGGAATGAAAAAAAATAAGGATTCACAGTAAAGAAATAGAAGATATTTTTGAAGAGAGGCAAAAGGAAATTCTAGACCTTAAAAATACAGTAACATTTTTTAGAAACCTCACAGAATGAGTTCAATAGAAGAGAAATTACAGAGGAAATTAAGTGAACTTGAAGATCAAGCACAAAAGTAAGTACTGATAACTGGACCTCACCAAAATTTAATTTAAAACTTTAGAGACTTCTCACAACACGTGCATCAAACAGGAGACTTGCACCCCAGACTCCATACTGAGCATCAACGGACAACCCAACCAAAACCGGGCAAGCGACTGAAACAGATGCTTCGCAACATAATGTGTATGAAGGGCAACGTGTGTGCAGGAGGTCACGGAGAAGCCACCCGGCCTCCGCGGTCCCCAGTAAATGCGTGTCCAGACCAGAGACATGCCCAGCCGCACCCAGCACTGGCCAGCTGTGCGGGGCAGCCAGGGACATAAGAGGCTCCAGGGGGGCAGGCCCCCGGAAAAAGCGGGGCAGGTTCCCGGACAGTCATACACAGACCTATCACACACCCGTGAGGCTGCGCCTGGGATTTCCAAGAGAGATGAAAACAGGAGTCTCTCAAAGACTTGCACGTGAACGGTCACAGCAGCTTTATCTGTAACAGTCCAAGAAGAGAAACACCCCAAAAGTCCAACAGGTGAGTGCATAAATGAATAGTAGCACACACTTGTCATGGAATACTGGTCGGCGGTGAAAGAGAGACCCACGTCACATACCAACAAGGAGGACACAGCTCAGAATAGCGGGCACGTGTGGTGCTGCAGGACTCCCGGGGTCTAAACTGACCAAGTCGTAGACTTGAAAGACGTGCAGCTGACTGCTTCCATTCTCCTTCTACCGAGAGGAACCGAAAGGTGCGGTGTGAATGTCTCAGCCCGGAACCACGGTCCCCCACGCTGTGGGCTCGCAACCACCTGATGAACGTGTGGCTTCCGGAGCCAGCGGCACCTGGGCTCGAACCCTGGTCTGGCAAGTGACTGCCCGCCCTGAAGTCGAGTTCCTTGTGTGTTGCATGGAGGCAGCCAGGGCATCTGCCTCCCCACAGGGCGTTGCGTTCAGTGAGCTGGTGGCGAGGAAGTAGTGCCGGCTGCCGTGTGGTTGTCACTCCTCCTGTGCACCTCAGCCATGCGCCAGGCTTTGCCACTGTCACGACTCGCACGCGCAAGGCCCCTACCCTCCTCCCGGCACAGATGCCGTAGTTCTCATTAGCAAGCAAGGACCCGATCCCCCCTCGGAACTCCCAAATCCTGTATGCAGCCTGTTCGGGGGGCTTGCCTGCTTTCCTCTGGCACTTGTGCTGGAATGCTGCCAGCTCTCGGAAACGAGGCTCGCTGGGAAGGGGAGTGCGTGGTCTTCTGTGCTCCTGACATCCCTAACGTAAACACCAAGTGCTTAAACACCCCGGAGGAAGAGGGCGTGCAGGGGTGGGGAGGGGCTGCAACAGACCCGGTTACACACTCAGGACAACTGCATTGTGTGGCAAATTTGTGACCAACAAGGACTTAATGAAATTGACAATTATCCTTAGTTCTGCTTGTTCAAAACTTAAAGCAATTCTCTTAAAAAATACAACAATGAATAAGCAATCCTCTAACCTTTAGATTTTAGATGCTTTTTTAAATAACATTTTTTTATTATATTAGGTTACTCACCATACAGTACATCCCTAGTTTTTGATGTAAAGTTCCATGATTCATTACTTGCATATAACACCCAGTGCTCCATGCAATACGTGCCCTCCTTAATACCCATCACCTGCCTATCCCATTCCCTCACCCCGAAGCCCTCAGTTTCCCAGAGTCCATAGTCTCTCATGGTTCATTCCCCCTTCTGTTTACCCCCCCTTCATTCTTCCCTTTCTTCTCCTACCAATCTTCCTAGTTCTTATGTTCCATAAATGAGTGAAACCATATGATAATTGTCTTTCTCTGCTTAACTTATTTCGCTTAGCATTATCTCCTCCAGTGCCGTCCATGTTGCAGCAAATGTTGAGAAATCGTTCTTTTTGATGGCTGAGTAATATTCCATTGTATATATGGACCACAAATTCTGAATCCAGTCATCCGTTGAAGGGCATCTCGGCTCCTTCCACGATTTAGCTATTGTGGACATTGCTGCTATGAACATTGAGGTGCATATGGCCCTTCTCTTCACTACGTCTGTATCTTTGGGGTAAACACCCAGTAGTGCAATGGCTGGGTCATAGGGTAGCTCAATTTTTAACTTTTTAAGGGACCTCCACACTGTTTTCCAGAGTGGCTGTACCAACTTGCATTCCCACCAACAATGTAGGAGGGATCCCCTTTCTCCACATCCTCTCCAACATTTGTTGTTTCCTGCCCTGTCATTAGATGCTTTTTTGCTGCTTTCCCTAACAAAAATCACAGGTAGGCACTGCGTCTGTCATGTTTTAAACACAAATGTCCCCGAGGCTGTGAATCGCGTAGCACAGAGAACATGAACAACAAATGAATACACTTAAAACTTGAGCCGCGAAAACAAAACGAAGTCTGGTAAATTTCAGTTAAGACAGGCACCTTTAAAGCACTTTACAACACAGCCATTCTCAAACACAGTGCTGGCCTCGGATTTGCCAAAAAGTACAAACACGTGGCTCAGCCCTCTCCGTGCTCAGGCAGCCCTCGCTAGGCCATGCCTGCTTCTCTCTCCCCACGTGCACGGTTCCTCGGCTCTCAGGATGATAATCCTGTGTCTCTTCCGACAGCGTGCTTCTGTGTGTGTCCTGCAACCCTGGGACGTGAACAGTGGCCTGACTCGAAGGCATGGGCGGAATGGGGCCCCCATAGAGGCCGTGCGGGGTTTGCTGTGGGGGTTCGAGAAAAGGCTGACCCGAGGAGGCACCTGCCTTTCCAGCCTCACTTCCAGCCCACAGCCCTTCGCCTCACACACTGTGATCTCATCTGACACGTAGCTAAACGGGGCCACCTCGCAGGGAAGGGTGTCTGGGCCTGGGAGCAGCATGCAAAAGGCCACGGAAGTCACTGACAGATGCCACACCTGGACTCTGCTATGTCTCTAACCCTTTCTGTGGTGTACAGGAGCCAGAGTGAAGAGGTTTAGCACCACGGATGGCATGTGACAGGTACTGGACATGCACAGCCGGCCTGTCGTTGACACTCAGCGTGAGCAAGAGCAGGACAGCTGAATGCACCCTAAACAATTCTCTCCGGCAACCCTCCCCCACGGCAGGTCAGGTGGATGGTTGGCTCAGGATCACGCTGGAAAACAAGGGAGTTAATGACTGACCAAAGCTTTGAATCGAGCTTCTGTTTTGCATTCAGGATAGTGAATACCACTCGGGCCTTTAAGGAAACAGACTAGTGTGCTATTTAGAGCCTCCTCTCCAGCTAAGACATTAAAAGGAAAAAAAGGTGGGGCGCCTGGGTGGCACAGCGGTTAAGCGTCTGCCTTCAGCTCAGGGCGTGATCCCGGCGTTATGGGATCGAGCCCCACATCAGGCTCCTCCGCTAGGAGCCTGCTTCTTCCTCTCCCACTCCCCCTGCTTGTGTTCCCTCTCTCGCTGGCTGTCTCTATCTCTTTCGAATAAATAAATAAAATCTTTAAAAAAAAAAGAAAAAAAGGTAATAGCGACAAGATTAATATTCAAAGACAATTTCAATCTTTCTAGCCCTGTCAAATACAGTAAGAGGCATTCCACATCTGGCCCCACATTAGAGGAAATCTGTAGAAAGACACTTCATTTTCCAGTAATTGTAGTGACTGGTGGTTCCTTGGAGGCCCAGACTTTCCCAGGAGAGGCTCAGAAGAGGAAGGCAGAGGGAAGGAGACCACACAGGGTTATCATCACGAGGAAATCACAACAGGGACATCGTGAGCACTCACCACGTAGAGACACGCGCATGAGGTCACGAACTCTTCACGACCATGCAGTGCCCCCTTTCACAGATGCAGAAACTGAGGCACGGCAGGCTAAGCCCCTGCTGGAATGGGCCCTCGGGCACCAGAGCCTCCTCCCTTCCAGCCCTGCTGTCCTGCACAGGAAGTAAGTGCAAGGCCCCAGCTCCCATGCTCCCACCTCCCAGGCTGCTCCAGGAGGGGACGGGCGGGAGCATGCATGAGACTCCAACCCACCTTGACCATGACGAGCATGAGGTCACAAGAGGGGCTTAGCTTTCTGAGCTGAACACGAGGGACATGAGGACAGAAGGGTCCTGTGACCTATGCACCGGGACCCCTTCACCTCCAACCCTCACAACCACCCAGGAGCCAGGTGAGAACACCCTACTTCACAGAGGAGGAAACGGGAGATCGGGGAAGGTCCCCCTGAGGCAAACACAGATAACAGCAGTTTTCAAACACAACGTCTTACTGGCAGAACCCCAGGGAGGAGGAGGAGGAACGCTCTTTCAGACTTGCACGCGCCTAGAACACGTGGCTAAAGCAGCCGCCCACTGAAACCTAGCCGTGGGCGTCTGGAGTTTCACAGTGACAGGGAACACAGGGTCAACAACCCGAGCCCAGCCTCCACTTGTGGCTGCAGAGCTCAGGCCGAGCCTCCGGCTGGTGTGTAGCAAAGGCCCCCTGCCCTGCATAGGGCTGGTCTGCGTGTGGCCATCGACCTGTGGCAGCCCGGTCTGCACAGGGCCCAGACCTCCATCCTCTGTCGGCCCGTCGGGGTAAGACTGAGGCTCTGACCATCACATCTTACCAGAGAGTCATTAAGGATTACAAGCCCCACGAGGCAGATGGGGAAGGGGAGACCACACGCACGTGCGAGACAAAGCCCGTTTTGGCCTGGCGACGTGTGGCATTGTACCCCGCTGTGGCAGACGACGGTGGCCTGTCAGAGCAGCTCGCTGACACTGAAGAGTGGAAGCCACCCAGAGCTGCTGTGCCTCACAGCCACATTAGAAAACGTTCCTGTCCGTGGGATTTATACGTCAATCTTCCCTTCTTCGCAGAGAATCTGTCAAGCATTACGGGAGCACCTAACAGCAGCGACAGGACTCAGAATGGAAGACAAGGCGAAGGAAGTCCAGAAGGTATGGCTGAAGTCTGCGGTGACTCCGCAGTCCGTGAATTGGAGCTCGGCCACACTGGCCTCAGGTGTGAAGACATGGGAACCAGATGGGAGAGGCAGCCCCCGCAGGCAGCCCCAGAGCCTTCGGACGGGGGTCTGCCCGCTGCTGGCCTCACATGGGGCAGCCACCTGGGAGGTGGGGGTGCGTGCCTCACCTCGCCAAGTCAGGCTTGGCCCCACGATGTGCTCTGACCCCCGGGCCCGAGCATGGTGACACACCCACTCAGGCTCTGCGACCCTGAGGAACACGCGTGGCTGGGCCATTTCTCCTTCCCTGCCACAGTCCAGGTTCAGGTTGGCTGATGTGACTTCTGGAACGGGCAAGGGGTGTGGGGCAGGCTCCCGGAAGCGTGACGTGAGCACAACGTCCAGCATTGCTTGACGTCGCCAACAGCGAGGAGCAGCGTACTGCAGCGTACCCCAGCAAAGGACCACCCGCTCTTGTCCCGGAACGCCCTCGCACCCCGCTACAGCACACATTCACTCCCAGGCCTAGCTCGACGGCCACCTCTTCCAGAAGCCTCCCTGATTCCTTGGTTGAGAGCCATCTTTCTCCCCTCAAGACCTCCAGCCCTTTACCCGTCTACCCGTGGACTTTATTACTTTGTTCCTTGCATTATGGCTCTTAGGACCCACTTCCTCTCCAGACGTGGGAGAATTTCCCTGAAGACACGCGGCAGGCTATAAGGCCCTGACTCTTGTTCTAAAATAGGTAACTCCGTAGCCAAGATCTCTTTCAAATTTAAGACCTAGGACCCGTGATTCAGCGAATAACTGCTGGGTTACAAACAGCCAAGTGAACTATAAGCGGCAGCGATATACTGAGGGAGCCGACATCTCCTGCGGCGAGGAACTCCTACCGTCTGTGAATCCACGGACAGTGGATCAGAGGAAGTAGAGCTGCTAGTTACACACCCTCGGACGCCAGGCCACAGCAGGACCCTGGTGCCCACAGAGGCCCGTCGGAGCAATAGGGCCAGAGTCCAGGCCCCCAGATGGCCTCCCCTGGCGCCCCGGCCACAGCAGGACACCGCACACGCTGATGCTCAGACCTCTGCACCTGTGTCCGGGCTCCTCTTCTGAGGACCACAGGTGGCCAGGTCACAGACTCACACTCTTCTACACACACTTACTCATTTGCTCGATCCTGGGCCCTGTCCTGGTTTCTGTTCCACCTGAAGGAAGCTGTGGGATCAACTCATACCTACCTGACATCTAGCCCACAATTTTCCATTGACACCTGTTTCAACATTAATTTCCCCCAGGAGAGCAGCCCTGAGAGACCAAGGATAGGAATTCCAGATCTCCCTCACTTGCTGTGTGAGCATAAGTGAATGGCCTAACCTCTCTGAATCCTAACTCCTTCACCTGCAAAACAGCAATAATAATGCCTTGAAGGTGAAGGGAATGATGAGAAGTAATGTGCTCTCATTTGTGGCTGCTAGTAGGTGCCACCTGCTACCTTAGGACCCTACCTGACGTGATAGCATCCTGCCTGTATTTCTCCATCCTTAGCTGATACCAAATTATAGAAGTGGACATGCGAAGTTATGCTTAGCAGAATTCACGTTTGCGAACAAACCCCACTAGCAAGGCTAAGTCCTGCCACTGCTCTCACTCCACACAACGTTCTGCGTGTGGACACCATGCCGTCACTCTTTTCGGCGAATGCAGCCGAGTCCCTGACTTTAAGGACCCACCAGTCCCCTCTGAGACAGGGACAAGAACAGAGTGACCGTGACATGGACTGCACCCACAGAGGCTGCTTGGTCACGGTGCTTGGTGGCGATGGTTTGCACAGACAACCACAAGCCCGGGCACTGTGGATGTCACTCTCCCAGCTTCTTGGACTGCGCACCACATGCTGGTGTCCTGGCCCCATTTCAGTGGTGCCCATGGCACAGACAGAGTCTTCCACTTCATGGTTGGCGACCCAAGTAACCACTTCTCAAATGCTAAGCGATCCTCCCCTCCTTCTCCTCCACGCACAGGAAACAGACTCTCGTCCTGCCGAGGCGCCTCTGGGCCGGGCATGTGGTCGAAGGCCCGTCCCTGCTGCGAGTGGACACGCTGGACCCAACCCCGAGGGCCCTCTGGAGAGTGTCCATGCAGATGGGGCACCACTCCAGCGAGACACGGAGTCACTCACACGTGGGTTCGAACCCCAGCCCTGCCCAGAACTGCTATGAGCCTGGTTAGACAATGGACCATTCAGGGGTGTGGCTCTCCCCACCAGCGAAACGGGGATGACAATGCCTGATACGCTGGGGACCATGAGAATGAAGAAACACCTGCTTAGTGGAGTCTTTCACACAATGGAAGTAGAAAGGAGAGACAGCTGCAGACATCAGACATCCCCAGAGAACCTGCGCCTCTAAGCAGTCACTTAACCTCAGCCCACTGCCCGGAAATCACCTCCCATGAGTCTTGTAAAGACCCTGCAGGACAACACCACGTGAGGGTGTGCTGCCAGCAAACACGCTATCGGTCAGACAACAGATGTCTTCGTGCAAAACCATCTGTCCTATGATGACTCCAAACAGGGGACCCAGTGTTTCTGTAAATACACTTGCTGAAAGGGAAGGAGGCAGAGACAGACTTTTTTTTTCATCACACCTGCTTTTGTGTTAGACTCTAAGAGGGGGACGCATTGACATGTTACATGATATGGTTACAGTTAATCAGCAGCTGCGAAGCCTTTGACGGGGTCTTCCTCTCTGGGCTTCAATGTCCTTGTCCCCAAGATGAGAAACAACGCCGATGCCATAGCAGCCTTACGAGAATTACAGGGAGAAGATGTCCTAAGTGTTTAGCACAGTGCGGAGCACCACGGCCACGATGAGGACACGGAAACTCTCCCGTCTGTTTCTCCTTTCCTCAGCTACGACACACAGGGGGCAACGATAGTGTCGAGTCTCCCCACAGAGCCCCAAACCAGGAATCAGGTACGTGATGGGGTGTGTTTGCACAAAGCATCTCCCAGATTTGAATTCCACCTTAAAATAGGTTTCTTTAGACCTTGTGTTTCAAAACAATGTTGACGCTTGTTTCAAGTTTAACTCACTGGCTACATGAACTCTGCCCCCCCCCCCATATACTGGAAGAAGTGTGATTTCCGCCGCGACTTCTGTGTTACCATCCAACGTAGGTTCACATCAACTCCCCCACTTCCTCTGCACCACAGCCCTTCCTCGGGCATGGATGTGGAAACTGGGACACATGCAGGATGCACACATGATCTCCCTAAGCCACATCCCACGGCGGGGAGGCCGGCACGATGCAGCCTGTGGGACTGCGGTGCCAGCTGCACACTGTGGGGGAAGCGCACCTCTGCCCCGTCCACCTGCTACGTGAGGTCCCCTCCAGCTGCTGGGTCCTCGGGTGGAGGATTCCTGCCCACTGAGACAGGACGCAGCAGGCCAGGAGAGCCACAGGCCGACAGAGCATCTGGCACATGCCACCAGGCCTCATCGGGTCCGCCAGAGACAGAATGCAGGCCGAGTGCAGCTCCGTAAGAAACGGGTGAGGAAGTGTACCCGGCCATCAGGAGTGACGGTCAGTGGGGGCCCACACACACTGGCACAGACGGGACAGAAGCTGCGACGGAGCTGAGCACGAGCCCCCGTGGG
>NW_024427107.1:76943507-76950107 GCF_017311325.1 Ursus maritimus
TTCCTCAGAAAGTTGAAAATAAATCTACCCTATGAGTGAGCTATCACAGTACTAGACATTTACCCCAAAGACACAAATGTAGTGATCAAAGGAGCACCTGCATCCCAATGTTTACAGCAGCAATGTCGATAATAGCCAAGCTATGGAAAGTGCCCATTGACAGATGAATGGATAAGGAAGATACATACACACACACACACACACACGTACATACAAACACACACATACACATACACACACACACACGGTGTATACACACACACACACACACACACACACACAACGGAATATTACTCAGCTATCAGAAAGGATGAATATTTATCCTTTAGACGACCATAGATGGAACTGGATGGAGGGTATTATGCTGAGCAAAATGTCAATCAGAGAAAGATAATTATCATATGATTTCACTCCTATGTGGAATTTAAGAAACAAAAGGAATGAACATAGGGGAAGGGAAGGAAAAATAAAATAAGATGAAATCATAGAAGCAGACAAATCCTATGAGACTCTTAACTTTTGGAAGGAAACTGAGGGTTGATGGAGGGGGTTGGGGGGGGAGGCAGGATGGGTGATACAGAGTAAACAGGGCACCTGTGATGAGCACTGCGTGTTTTATGTAAGTGATGAACCACTAAATTTACTTCTGAAACCAATATTACAGTATATGTTAACTAACTAGAATTTAAATAAAAATTTGGAATGGAAAAAAAGATTTTAATAACAGATCTTTGTAGATATTAGAATTTAAGACAATTCATTATAAATTCAACTAGATCCTGATATCTTCTGTGTTCTCCAGTTCCTGGCTACAACTGTATAAAGTGATATTTTGATTTTATTCCCAGGTTTCTGACTTGGAATCATTGAGAACTAAAACTGCCCTTTTCCGTGAAGCCCTGTAAACTAAATACAAATGACTTTATGTAAAGAAATCATAACAATAGTTACATGCAAAGACAATCTTTGTGCTTACTGCTCAGACACTCAAACCAAAGCTCATCAGAGACATTTGAACTATAAACTAGGATAAGAAGCAAATGACATTAAGGTAGACAATTTTTCTTAGCTTCTGGTGCTTATACATTATAAAGTGTACCTCTATTAGGAAAAACCTTTCATGAGGTGCTACCTAACTCAAACTTAACCTGCATTATATGTAACACTGGACAGATTTGCCATTGTATCTCTATAAACTTCAATGATAAGGTCCTAGGGGACAATGGGAGAAACTTAGTGGCAGCTTGTCCAACATGCCAAAACATCCATGTACTCACAAACCATGCTTTTGTGATGGAAAAAAACAATAGACATCTATTAAAGATGCTACTTGAGGAGTGACTTGGAGGTTTCAACCACCTTGTAAATCCATCTTTACTATACAACCCAGAAGATTCTGAGGTAACTATGGGTTAATGGCCTTCTTTATTAATTGCAGACACTCCAAAAGCACTGCTCTCCTAATTTGTGGAAAATCATTAAAGACCCCTGTAATTTACATAAATATTCAATTACTGCTTTGGTACCCAAACTTATGGATAATTAGATTCATTTCAATGTCACAGTAGGAACAGAAACTATTCTAAATACCTTCAGAGTTCTTCCCACTGGGGGAAGATGGGCCTTATGAAACAATGATTCTTATTGGATACCAATATCTACCAATACTGTTTGATCTATTTTGTAACCAGTCTGCTTTTCATCATAACTCCACTGCTATTTGGTGTAATGCCACTTTATACCTCAAATAGAATTGCCTGACTCTAACAAAAATTATAGTAATATTAATATTGATAATTAAATATTTGGGAGATAGAATTACAACCATCATAAGATGTAATATCTATGGAAACCAATTAGCCAGAGAAATGGTTTCATATAACAGAAAATTTAATCACCATTTTAACACCAATCACCTAAACATATCACAAAGCACAAATAACTATAGGTAAAGAAGGTAAAACTACTTAATTAAATTTAAGATTATCAAAATGCTTGTAATGGATTTCTTTTTAGATTCTGCTCTTGTCTTTCTAATTCTGCATTTATTCTCCATTGGTTAATTGAAATGTTATTAACTGTATTTTTATTACTATTTTTGTGTTCATGCTATAAATATTACCAAAAAAATGTAAAGGCAAAACTCACCACAAAGCAGATATATAATGTTTGCACAGCAATTCAATGTCCTTAAAAATATATATGTTAGTTGTAATGTTCCTTATTAAAGGTCATACTGTTGACTCCCCAGTATAGACTCCTAAGTGACCTAAATTAGGCATAGCACTGTGGGAAATAATATACCTAGGGCAGATAAGCAATCACCCAGGCATCTAGGGAAAAATAATGATCATCAATGCTTTTTGTCAAAACATTATTAATAAAAGAGGTAAATGATGAAAGAAGACTCTCTAAAGTCCTGATATATAAAGGAAGCCATTTTAGATTTCTTCCTTAGTCAACATGACTGTATGTAAACTTTTAAAACCAGAGCCCATCACAGAGCGAAGGAGTAGCTTAAAGGAAAGTCATCTTTTCTTTGAGATATCTGTTAATACTCTCTAACAATAAAACGTCATGATTCTTGCCTATATGCTGATCGTTTGAGATTTTTTTTTTAAGATGTAAAAAGTGTATCTGTAAATTCAGGCAAAATAAATGGGTATGCCCTAAGTAATAATGGAGCTGTGAATCCACTTCAACTTGGCCTATAATAGCTATGCCTGTCCAAATTAAAAATTGTTCATCCTCTGGAGCACCTTCTTCCTTATGAAGAATGTGTTTCCCAGGCAGCTATCGTAACATGGGCTCAACTAAAACTCTCTTACTTTTAGAGATTCTAAAATATTTGTTTGTTTTATGTCAACAATGGAAAGGCACAGGAATCTGTGTAGCTAAAACATATTTGAAAAAGATGTATAAAGGGAGGAATCCGTCTACTAGATTTCAAGAGTTACTATACAGCAAAGTTTAATAGGTATAGCAATCAAAACAACATGATATTGGCATAGAGACAGAATAATATAATTGAAGCCAAAATCCAGAAACAGGAAAACATAAATAGCCTAACTAATTTTTCACAAAGTTGCAAAAGCAATTTGGTGAAGGAAAATAAGTCTTTCAACAAATGGTGGTAGAAAAAGTAGAGATCCATAAGTTTAAACAAAAAATGAGTCTTGATACCAATGTCACAAATACAAAAATTAACTTACATTGCATTGTAGATTTAGAGTAATGTAAAATCATGACACTCATAATAAAACTCACTTAGAAAAAAATGATAGGAAGTAGTTCTAGACTCAGGGCTAGGAAAAGAGTTCGGTTGGTACCAAAAACCTAACCCTTTATGATAAAAGGAAAACGTGATAAATTAAATCTCCTCAAAATTAAAAAAAAAAAAACACTTTGTTCTCCACACTGTGAAAAGACAAGCTACAGACCAGGAGAAAATGTTCGCAAACCATGCATCTGACCAACTTATATCTAATGAAAGAGATCAGGATATGCCATTTTAAAAAATGCCATTTGGCATAAAGTTTATTTTGAATTGAACACAGTTAAGAAGGAGCAACCAGAGAAGAAGCTGTTCTCCCCACTTTCTGCTTAAAAGCCAGGCTTATTTTTTCCTTTTGTAAAGCAAATTTCCATTTGTAGAAATGTCATCCTTTCCCTTAGGGAGGAAAGAGGAACTCTGGAAACAGCTATTATCAGCTGCAGTTATTTGAGTAGAATTAACACACTGAACTACACAACTCTGATTTCCCAGATATATCTTAGTCAACTTCGCATAACTTACACGGCCTCACAAGCTCAAAACTCTTCCTCTTCCTTTGTCGAATCTTTTCTTTACCAACCTTTGTTAAAGTGGGATCGATAGAAGTCCCTGGGTCTAAAGTTCTGTTTGGGGTTTTCACTACTGTTTGTGACATCCCTTGAGTGCATACAAAATAAACTTCTTTTCCTGTTAATCTGCCTTTTGTCAGCTTATTTGTCAACTCAAAATAAACTGGGACCTCCCAGTTACTGAAGACAGAGGAAAAGGTTTTCCTCCCTTCCCCTAGAAAGTATGAAGAACTCTTAAAACTCAACAGAAAAATACAAACAATACAATTAGCAAATATACGACAGACTAATCAGACATTTCATTAAAGAGGATATTCACATGGGTAAAACACCCAGGAAAGTATGTTCAAAAATACTTAACATATCAGCATGTGCATATTAAAATATGTAAAAGAAAAAGTAGTGATAATATCAAATGCTGGTGAGAATAGCAAAAAAACTGAATCACACATACACTGGTGGTTGACATGTAAGACAGTGCACTCATCACACATAAGAGTTTGGCAGTTTCCTATAAAACTATGCAATTATTATAAAACCCTGCAAGTACACTGTTGGGCATGAAAACTTTTGTGAAAACTTTCTTTCACACAAAACCCATAAAACTGCTTAGAAACTAAAACCTGAAATCATCCTGTGTGTTCTTTCAATTGTCAATGGTGAAATAACCTGTGATACATCCATACCATGGAATACTACTCAACAATAAGAAATGTTTTAATAGTTTCTTCATATAATTGCTTATAATTGGATGAATTGTCAGAGAATGATACAGATATTTAAAAAGTTAATCTCAAGAGATAACACAGAGTATTGTTCCATTTGGAAAAATTTCCCAAATGACAAACTTATGGAAATGAAGAAAAGATTAGTGATTGTTATGACCTAGATAGGAGGAGCAGAGTGAAGTGTGTGACTTTAAAAGACAGGTAAGAGACTTGGGGAAACAGCAATTTATATACAGAGGCTTAAGAAAACCCATTCTGAGGACATATTAAGGCAGTCAGTTCAAAAACATAAAAGTGGGAATAACTCCTACTACATGAATAGTAAAAAGTGTAACAGTAAGAGTAGAAGATGAAATAAGGGAGGGCAGCGAGTATGAAAAATTGTTAAGGCTGACATAACAAAGTATTATAAACTGGGTGGTTAAAACAACAGAAATTTAATTTTAGTTCTAGAGGCTAAAAGGCTGAGGTGTTGACAGAGCCACACTTCTTCTATAAGCTCTTTCGGAAAGAGCTTATATTATTCCTAACTATTCTAATTTCTGGTGGTGGCCAGCAATTCTGTGTTTAGCATGTAACTGCATCACTCCAAAGTCTATTTCCGTAATCACGTGGCATTCTCCTTGCATGACTTCACATCATTTATCTTTGTGTGTAGACAAATGTGTCCCAATTTCTGCTTTTCATAGGACACCAATCATATTATCTTAATAACTTCATCTTTACAATATATTTTCTGTAACGATACCATTTCCAAATAAGATTACATTTTGAAGTGATGGATGGGATTTTGATGTCTAATTTGAAGGACAGCAATTCAACATATACTGCTGAAGGATTTTCAGCTCAATTCATACATTATTTTGAAATACTGATCTGCACGACATAAGGAGAAATTGAAGGATTCTGACAAAATTGCAGAATTTGAATTAGAGTTTAACAAAATTTCTCCAGATAATGGGTGCAGAATAAATTATTAAGGAAATGAGGCATAAAAGTGGTACAGTGAGAAGGCTGCTACACTAGCCCAGATGATGAGGATAATGGCTCAGACTATTTATACTAGAATCTTCCCAATTTCATTGTCTCTGCCTTTGATTTTCGTCAGTAACATCTCTCATCCAGACTATTTTACTATTTCACATGAGTTCCTGATATCATATTTATTACTTTATTAATATTTTCCCATTATTTTAAATCTTATTTTTCATGTTGTATGAAATATTTATCAGTTAGATGTAGAACTTAAGCTATTTCTATGTTGCTCTTAGTTTCAATGTTGATTAATCTATTTTCAAAAAATCAGTAACACCATGTAAATATTATCCAATGTGTTATTCACAGGATAGAACAAATATATTTTCTTTTATTTTCTCTTTGCTTTGACTTAACATAAAAGCTTACCTTAATCCAAAAGCTTTCAGAAGAGGCAACAGAACAACATGCCAGGTAGCTGCTCAAAGATACTTCTCTATCTCTACTAACCTAAAATGTAAACAAATCTGCTCTTTAACACTGAACTGAATAACTTACTATGAAGGATTTAAGACTCTCTCACAGTTTGTCAATAAAAATTATTTGCACTGTAGGAAAAATGCTGTGTTGCATTACAATGTAGTAGGAGGATTAATTCTCTTAACTAGTAAATCTCCCTTCTGGAACATATAATACTCATCAACTAGATTTATTTTAATGTAAAGCAACTACTGAAAACTCAGTGACAACATTTGAGCATCTAACCATCTCTCAATTTTTTCAACAATGTTTACGACATCCATCTTCCTCCATCTTCAAAGCCAGCACTGACCTGTCTCGTCCTTTTCATATCAACTCACTTTGACCTAATTGTTCCCCCCTCCAATTACTTTTTATAATGCTTTTGACATTAGGCTTTTTATACTTTTTATTAGTAAAACTTCTTAATATTATATCCTTTCTATTCTTATGCATTGCTATTTTTAAAAAACAATATCTAATTTAGTATTATCTATTCTTAACATTGCTTTGATATCATATTAGAAATTATGCA
>NW_024427107.1:76950202-76957159 GCF_017311325.1 Ursus maritimus
TAGGTATAGCAAAATATATGGAGTACAGATATACTTCTCTGACTAAACTGGAAATTTTTCCTTCTTTCCACTACATGTTATCTAAGTCCCACAAGACAGGTCAACTAGCCTTTTTTCAGGAATTTTCCCCCCGCCATTTTTATTAAAAGAAACAAACAAACAACAACAACAAAACACTCCATACTTGAGAACTGCTATATTCATCAAAGCCACTATACAGTTTTTCCTGTAAAATATAATATCAAAGTGTCAACTCTGATGCCAAATCTCTTTTTCTACCTCAGACTTTAGGATTATGTACCACAGATTCTGTTTTGTGTAGTTACAAAGATGAAACTATTTTTTACTTCACTTTTTCTAGGTCATACCCCTCAATAATTCATCTTCATTATTTTGATATAATCTTTGCCTTACTTCTAAAATTAACTTTAAGGCTTGACTCAGTTTTCAAAACCTTTTGTCTTAAAGTTAATTCCAAGTGGAATACTCTTTCTACAGTAATTTCCTTATCAGGTAGTTTATCCTAATTTGCCTCTGACAAGCTGTCATATGAACCACTTTACTCTCATTATATTAAAAACCACCTTAATTCCATTGCCTAGTCAGATATGACTCACTAGATTAGAAAAGTAATTAGATTAGAAACTACCACTTCTACAAAAATAGTAATTATTGTTTGAGAATAATTCTTTCATTTTGTTCTTTCTGTTTAAAATATGACTTTAGGGGCACCTGGGTGGCTCAGTCGTTAAGCGTCTGCCTTCGGCTCAAGGCGTGATCCCGGCGTTCTGGGATTGAGCCCCACATCAGGCTCTGCTGGGAGCCTGCTTCTTCCTCTCCCACTCCCCCTGCTTGTGTTCCCTCTCTCGCTGGCTGTCTCTCTGTCAAATAAATAAATAAAATCTTAAAAAAAAATATGACTTTAAAACTGTAGATTTTAATACTAAGGAAAGCATATTGGGCATTTGAAAAAAACACTTCCAATTCACTATGGAAAGATGTTAAACATAAAGTAGTTATATTTTATTATTTTATTTTATTTTGATTTTATTTTTTTCCCCTTTGTCCTCCAGCTTTATTGGATATTTTTAAATTACATTTTTATTTTCTAGGACTTTGGGTGCTCTCTCTATCTGACTTTTAAAAAGTGATTACAGCAAATGAAACACAGTTGTCTAAGTGGTATAGTATACAAAAATAACATCTTGATTTCTGTAAAAATGCATTTCTCTTGAATTCTTGAATAATTCCAAATTATGCTAACTCTGAGCATAGATGTTTACTCTGAGTTTTAGATTTAGTCTTTGAAAAAAATGTGTTCTAAACCTTTGCCATCACATTATGTATATTCAGGCATCCACACTGTGATGAAGTTGTTTCTGTTTAGGATTTTATCTTGATTTTTCTCGTAGAGCCATTAACACACATTTGTCTTGTCTTGTTTACTCCCACTCAACAGTATGTTCTATGTAGGGCCCGATACAGATGTTACTTCGTGTTATTTAACAGCTACTGAGGTCAGACAATCCAAGGTCATCATTATGCTAAAATTAAAATTATTTACGAAAGCTCATAAATAGTTCCAGAATTGGTTTTACCTCCTACGTGGGAACATATCTAAGAAATCCAGAACGGGCTTACTGGTGTGACTGAAGTCTTCTCATTCCTCAATCCGTATTCAGTAGTGGCGCGGAAACGAGGTTCTTTTACAAAGTATTATACATAACATCTCTACGAAACTAAACAAACTTTTTTTTTTTTGTATTTAAGTGCATAAATTCTATTTCTTGGACTCCTTTCTTCCTTTTATACGGAAAGTAAAAGTCACTGGCTTCAATCGTGCATTCCCGTGCAAGGTGCCCTGACTCGCCACAGCGGTAACAGTTGACTTCAGTTGTCTTGCTGCAGTTCATGGCTATGTGACGAGTTTCACTACACCTATACACTTCACTTTGGTGCAGTCTTTTTGAATGTGTCCAAATTCTCCACAAGAATAGCACTTCTGCTCATCCGCATGGTCACAGTCACGAGCCAGATGGCCTGATTTGCCACAGTTGTAGCAGCATTGCTGTTGCTCTCTCTTGGGCTCCTTTCAGTCGTTGGCAATGTGGCCACCTCTACCGCAGTTATAGCTGGCATCCTCTTGAAGGTCACAATCCTTGGCAAGACGACCAGACTCACCACAGCGATAACAGATGTCTGGAAGACATGAGGAAACAAACTGGAAACCTCTGCCACACACTTGAAACACTCATTGCTGCTCATAGCTACAGTTAGATCTTCGCCGTCTGAGCGGGACTGAAGCGGCGGAAACTCAGACGCAGGCCCGGGAAAGGCTGCTCACAAAATAGCGGCTCTTTATTTTCAGGGTCCTTCCCTGCGCCACACGGGGGTCTTCATCTAAAGTAGTTATATGTTAAATTTTAACAAATCTCCCTGTGGTTTCCCATAACAGTTTTATAATTCCACCAACACTACACAAGTGTTCCAATTTCTCCACATTCTCAACACTTGTCACTGTCTCTTTTGTTTTAGGACTAATCCTAATATTTGTGAGATATTTCATTACGGTTTTCTTTGCATTTATGTATTATGAGTGCTGCTGAGCATCTTTTCATGTTTTTATTGAACATTTGTGTATCATCTTTGGAGAAATATCTGTTCAAGTCCTTTACCCATTCTTTAACAAGTAACTTGATTTTTTTTTGTCATTCTTAGCAGTAGCAATCTTTTGATTGCAGAATTTCATCTATTTACATTTAAACTAATTACTGATAGGAAAAGACTACTATTATAATTTTGTTATTTATTTCCTGAGTATTTTGTATTTTTTTGTCTCTCTCTTTCTCTCTTATCGCTTTCCTTTGTGTTTCATTGATTTTCTATAGTAATACACTTTGGTTCCATTATTCCTTTTTGTTTCTATTCTATACATATTTCCTTTTTGGTAATCACAGCAACTACATAAAACACCTTCAAGTTATATTACGCTATTTTAACTGATAACAACTTAACTTGAATCATACAGAAACAATTTCTTTCCAGCTCCACCACTTCCCTCTTTGCTTCCCTGATGTCACACAACACATCATTGTCTATTACATAACCATCAACATAGATTAATCACTTTTTGAATATTTTTATCATTCTATGCACATCACAATAATCCAGATTACAATATCTTACCATAACTTTTACTGGAAAACCTAATATTTTCATTGCCTTTGGATAGTTGTCTAGTCATCCTTTCTTTTTTCCTTGAAGGACTGGCTTTAAATCTATAGAGCAGCTCCAATTGTAATGACTCCACCAGATTTGTTTTTTATTTTTTTAATCTGGGAAAGTTTTAGTTTCTCCTTCATTTTTCAATTAGGTGTTCCCTACATAGGATCCTTGGTTGCCAGTTTTTCTTTAAGTACTTTTAATAGGTCATTCTACTCCCTTCTGCCTCACAAGGTTCCTGCTAAGCAATCCACTAATAATCTGATGGAATCTTATTTATGTGTCATGGATCACTTTTTTCTTGCTGTGTTCGAGGTTATTTCTTGACTTCCAACAGTTTGATTACACTGTTTGTCATCTCACTGGGTTTATCGTACACAGAGTTTATAAACTCCTCAATCCCTATGACCATCTCTTTCCTCAGATTTGACATGTTTGACTGTTATTTCTTTAAATGACTTTTCTGTCCTTTTTCTCTTTTCTTGTACATTGCACCAGCACAATATATTCATTATGTGTATAATATTTATACTTAATATATAATTTAACATATAAATATTAAATGCATAATTGTATATTTATACATGTAAATCTAATCATATATAAATATCATTAGATTAATATACAAATGCATTTATGTGATCAGGTATAATTAGATTAGAAATATAATTATATATATACCTATATACATATATAAGCACACACATATTTTATTATATATATAATGGATATATTGATCCACTTCCTAATTCCCCTCAACCATGAGGTCTATTTTACTTCATTCTTGTTTCTGCATTCCTCATTCAATTATTTTAAGTTACTGATGTCAAGGTCACTTATTCTTCTGTCTGATTGTATCTGCTATTGAAGACTCTGGTGAATTTTTCGGTTCAATTATTATATTCTTTAGGTGCAGGATTTTTGTTTTTTATTCTCATGGTGATATTCTCACTTTAGTCATGTGCCATTTTCCTGATTTCATTTAGTTGTCTATATTCCCTTTTAGTTCACTGAATATTTTTAAGAAAGTTGTTTTAAATTCTTTATGAGGTAATTTGGGAACTGAGATTCTTCAAGGTTAATGGTCTGAGGTTTCATTTTGTTAAACTGATTACTATGTTTCCCTATTTTTTATATGCATTGTAATTTTTGCTGACAATTGGGCATCTGAAAAACCAACCACTTCTGGCTTTCCTGTGGGAAGATTTTCACCAATCACTCCACCTAGACGTTATTGGATCTCTCAAACCTTTTCTGATCTCTTGCTCCTCTTGATGTCTGCCTGCAGAACTATATGCAGAACTATAGAACTATGGGGAGGTACTTGCCTCTATTGTCATTATCTTCCCAACTATGACCATCACCAGGCCAGTAGTCTATCAATGCTCCAGTTAGGTGAGATGGAAATCAATCCCTAAGCAGGCCACAGACAAACCAGTCTGTTGGGACACATGGCCCACTCTGTTGTTTCCAATCTGATGGAAGAGGCCTGGAGTTAGCTGGTTGTATCCTACTATGCCACCTGGGGGTATGGACACTGCCCTTCATGCAAAATAAAGCTATGTTCTACACACCTTTAGCTGGAATCTTTTCTTAATTTTACATTGGCCTGGATGTTGTAGCTTCTCATCTGGTCTCTACAGTTCCCATAAAGATATTGTGGGTCTATACACTGTTGTTAACTCACTGTCTCTGTGGGGAACAAGGGTGTGTATCTTCCTGGCCCACCATCAGTACATACTGGTACATACCAATACTGACTTCCTGGCCACCACTTTTCAGTACATAATATTTAGGGAACAATCTTTCACTTCATCACTATGATTATTTTAGAACAAATTATTTATCTGTATAATATCTAGGAAATAATTCAATAATCATAAAAGACAGTATCGGAGATAGGTAAATGATACACTGAGTTTTAAAAATAGATTTCAAATCAAAACTGAAANTGAAATGTCATTCATAGGTATAGATTACAAAAACTGAACAAATACTAGAAATACAACAGTTGCTTCATAATTGGATTGCAAGTTATACCCCCTTATGAATATACCTATCTTGTGATGGAAACTTCTTCCATTTAAAATGTAAAATTTAAAACATAAAATAATTATACTAAAACAAATCAATAAAAAGCAGATTTGAAAAAAATGTAAAGTATTATATAAAGTTTAAGAGTACAAGATGAACATAACAAAGTGCTATCAACATATTTTAGGGGTCACTTAAAGATTACTTGTTCAACTCCAAATCACCATACACCAGTATTAACAAATAATATATTCCTTTAATATCAATGGCTTAATCTAGGAAATGGGAGGAGATGTTAAACAACTTTGCTTCCTTTCATTCTAGAAAGTTCCATTTATAAAAGCACAGCTAAATTTAAGAAAATTATCAATCATGAGGCACCTGGCTGTCATAGTTGGAAGAGTGTGTGATCTTGATCTTGGGTTTGTAAATTTGAGCCCCACACTGGGTGTGGAGATTAATTAAAATGAAAAAATCTTTTATTTTATTTATGTTATTATTTTTTTATTATGTTCAATTAGCCTACATAGAGTACGTCATTAGCACAGCTAAATTTAAGAAAATTATCAATCATGAGGCACCTGGCTGTCATAGTTGGAAGAGTGTGTGATCTTGATCTTGGGTTTGTAAATTTGAGCCCCACACTGGGTGTGGAGATTAATTAAAATGAAAAAATCTTTTATTTTATTTATGTTATTATTTTTTTATTATGTTCAATTAGCCTACATAGAGTACGTCATCAATTTTTGATGTAGTTTTCAATGATTCATTGTTGTGTATAATACCCAGTTTAAAAATCTTTTAAAAAAAGAAAACTATCTTTAAAATGAATATTTAAAATAATTCTGACATTATTTGAAAAATACTGTAATATGTAAAGTATCTCAAATAACCCGAGCCTAAGTTATAATATTGGTATTGACCAACTTAGTAAAGTAAAATAGTAGCAAATTAATAAACGAAATATATTTGCTTACCAGATATATTGACAATATATTGATACAACAAATCAAGAATTTTTTCAAGTCTTGATTATGAGTAATACTTAAGATTTAGTAGGTAAGAAATAAACACAACATATATTTTTATCCTATTTTTCTCTGTAATAGATTCTAATACAAGAGACAGCAGGAGGGAATTTCATGGACACATTCTCCCTCAGAATTTAGAATTCAAAAGTTTCTGTAATAAGAATAATCATTGAGGGGCGCCTGGGTGGCACAGCGGTTAAGCGTCTGCCTTCAGCTCAGGGCGTGATTCCGGCGTTCTGGGATCGAGCCCCACATCAGGCTCCTCCGCTGTGAGCCTGCTTCTTCCTCTCCCACTCCCCCTGCTTGTGTTCCCTCTCTCGCTGGCTGTCTCTATCTCTGTCAAATAAATAAAATCTTTTTTAAAAAAAAAAGAATAATCATTGAAAGACTTAGTTCTGACTCAGGTAGCACATATCTAGAAAACGTAGGGTTGCAATTTTCTATAAAAAAGCATTAAAAGTTGTAACTTCTTAAACTTTAAGGTATTTATTTTGTATTTCAAATAAAATATGCACTAGCTTATGTGTAGTTAAATATTTTAATAAGATAAGAGAGTTTAGGGTGGCTGGATGGCTCAGTCAGTTGAGCACACTCAGGTCATAATCTCAGAGTCCTGGGATGGAGTCCTACATTGGGCTCCGTGCTCAGCAGGGAGCCTGCTTCTCCCTCT
>NW_024427107.1:76957410-76962679 GCF_017311325.1 Ursus maritimus
TACACAAAAGGACAAAGACTGAAAATTCTAATTATTTGAGTAAATTTGTAAAATTTCTTTTCCATTGGTCTAAATCTGAGTTTTGACTACCAAAATAAAAATAATATCAATGTACTGTGGGTATATAAGGAAAAGTAAACTTTTATACATGAGAGTATATATGATAGCAAAAAGGCTGGTAAGAGAAGAAAGGAAGTATATAATTTTCAGATGCTTTTACTGTGAATGAAGAGGTATAATATCCCTTAAAGGTAGATTATGATGTTAAAGATGTGTATTACTAACTCAAAACAACAAGTAGCAATAAGACAGTTATAGCTGAAAAGCCAACAAAAGAGATTAAGTGGAATCAAACACACTTGATAGGGTACATAGAAAAGTTTAATAAGTGTATTAACTGTAAATGATTTATATGCCCTAATAAAGAGGCACAGCTTGTTGGGCTGGATTTTAAAAAGCAAGCTCCTGGGACACCTGGGCGGCTCAATTAGTGAAGCGTCTGCCTTCAGCTCAGGTCATGATCCCAGGGTCCTGGGATGGAGCTCCTCTGCTCAGTGGAGAGACTGCTTCTGCATCTCCCTCTCCCTGTCCCTCTGCCTGCTGCTCCCCCTGCTGTGCTCGCTCTCTGTCTGGCAAATAACTAAATGAAATCTTAAAAAAAAAAAAAAAAAAAGGCATGCTCCAACTAAGTGCTGCGCAGAAGAAATACACATTAAATAAGAAAACAAGGAGGCCACCTGGGTGGTTCAGTTGGTAAAGTGTCTGTCTTCAGCTGAGGTCATGATCCCAGGGTGCTGGGATCAAGTACTGCATTGGGCTTCTTGTTTAATGGGCAGACTTCTTCTCCCTCTTCCTCTGCCTATAGAACCCCTTTCTTGTGCTCTCTTGCCAATAAATGAATAAAAATCTATAAAAAATAAATAAGATAACCAAGATAATTAGTAAAGATTAATCAATAAAACACAGGTAAAGGGATGGAAAAAAGTCATAAAAGTATTAGTCATAAAAGAGCTCGGTGGTTATATTGATATCAAAGTAGATTTCAGAGCAAAAACCTGAGGATAACATGAGTCACTTCCTATTCATAAATGATCAACTAATGTTTTAAAGCAAGTTCTGGAATCAGATTTTCTAGGTTAGAAATGCTGCTAAAACCAGTGGATGAAATTCTGAGAAGAAATTTAGTAATTGTAAATGACTTCTAGGAGTGGTCAGATAGATATACCCAAAGAAAAAAATGGTTAAATTTCTCATTAGCAGATGTGATCTATAAGAAATATCAAAGGAAGACATTTTTATAATGAATGTAGATTTTCATAATGAATGGATCAAAAGGATAACATATGAAATAATCAATTGTAATTTCTCAAAAGGAGGTGGTAGAAAATACAGCCCTACCGATCATCCTAGTTCTTATGTTCCATAGATGAGAGAAATCATATGATAGTTGTCTTTCTCTGTTTGACTTATTTCACTTAGCATTATCTCCTCCAGTCCCGTCCATGTTGCAGCAAATGTTGAGAAATCGTTCTTTCTGATAGCTGAGTAATATTCCATTGTATATATGGACCACAACTTCTTAATCCAGTCATCTGTTGAAGGGCATCTCGGCTCCTTCCACGATTTAGCTATTGTGGACAATGCTGCTATGAACATTGGGGTGCATATGGCCCTTCTCTTCACTACGTCTGTATCTTTGGGGTAAACACCCAGTAGTGCAATGGCTGGATCATAGGGTAGCTCAATTTTTAACTTTTTAAGGGACCTCCACACTGTTTTCCAGAGTGGCTGTACCAACTTGCATTCCCACCAACAAGGTAGGAGGGATCCCCTTTCTCCACATCCACTCCAGCAATTGTTGTTTCTTGCCTTGTCTATTTTTGCCATTCTAACTGGAGTAAGGTGGTATCTCAATGTGGTTTTGATTTAAATTTCCCTGATGGAACTTAGAGTTTAAAAGCAGGTCACTGACAGTCTAAACATTTAAAGTGTAAAGCTAAAAACATTCACAGAGCAATGGAATTCAGGTGTACATAGATGGACTTGTTTATTTCAAATAGCCTGTGCCACCAAACATCTGAATAACTCAAAATACAGTTCATTTCTGCCACTTTGGTTGAGTTTAGCTTAAAATATTTAAGAATTAATTCTTCTACTAATTATTAATACAATATTTTTAATACATTAACATTTAACTATTCTGCAGCCCGAGAGTATTCATCAGCATGTTCTCTTTTTTCAGTATCAGAATCGATTGAGGATGTCTCTAGCTTCAAGCCTCCAGAAAAACAAACCCTAAAGTCACCAGATTTATGACAGATACAGTTATTGAAAAATATGTGCATTTAGGGAGAGAAAGGGATATGTAGAAACAGCTGAAAAGAGCTGTTGGAGCTCCTCCTTATTTGCTGTTCAATAGTTTTGGAACATGTTCAAATCATAATGAATTTATTTTCAACCTGAGATCTCTTAGGACTCTTACTGAAATGAGGGGCTTTACTTACCTCCTTTGAACAAGACTATTCCTATCTCCTAACTCATTTTGCAAACTTAACCTTCTCTTATCTGCCTGTTCCTTTTCATGTAGTCTCCAGGTTAAACATAACACATCCTGGAGGAATATAATTAAAAACAAAATCTCCATCCAGTCTATAAAACGTCTTCACAAAGACAGAAGAGAAAGAAAACAATTTTGTTATAGAGTAAGCTTTAACCAGGGAGAATGTAAGGTGCATAACATGCTAAGTGATAAAGAGACTGCAAAGACAGAAATCTTATTCTTCTATATAGCTAAGAAGATACAACCTATTATATTCATGTTTTCCAGATAAAATTGCTAATTTCTTTTACCTTTATGGAGTTAAGCTTTATAATTTAGACGTAGATGAAAGCTGAATTAGGGCATTTTTCCCTAAAATCTGCAAACTCTTTTTCCTTCCTACTTGATGAAACTTTTCTACATTTAATGTGATTTCTGCTTTCTGCTCCTACCATCAACTCGCTGTTTTCTCTACATCCCCACCCCATTGTTTGTAGCCATAGATAATCACTACTCCCCCAACAAAAATTGCATGTGAAAGATTAAGGAAATACCCTAGAATGTAATACAAATCTGTACAATTTTGCAAAAAAAAAAAAAGTTTGAATGAAATAATTGTCAAAATTCATGAACTTGTATCTGGAGGGAATTCCTTTAAAAGAAAAAGATTTATTTTATTGATTTATTTGAGAGAGTTTGCACAAGTGGTAGAGAGGGGGAGGTGAGAGGGACAGGATCTCAAGCAGGCTCACGGCTGACTGCAGAGCCTAACATGGGACTTGATCTCATGATCCTGAGATCATGACCTGAGCCAAAACCAAGAGCTGGATGCTTAACCAACTGAGCCACCCTGGAGGGAGTATCTTTTTATCTTCATGAAATATCTACTGATGTGCCAATTTTATTACTTATTGTTAATACATAAAATTCTGGATTTAAAAAGTATATTAAACTAAGACATCCTCCTAACATTGGTATGTCTTTCTAGGCATGATAAAATATGGCAATTGTAAAAATAATTTCTTCTACACTTATTGAATACTTAAGAAAGACAAAGCAGTCACAATATTACATCATGAATCTATGGAAATTCTTACTGTAGATGGAGTGTGGTTATTTCTAGACAGAAAGGGAACTTTTTACTGAAAACTAAGATTGCCTTACAAATGTATGTTTTGTTTGTTGGGCACAAAGATTATTCCATATAATCTTTTTATATAAGTACATTGGGTGTTGCAACAAAAGCAATTTTCCACTCAGACACACATACAAATAGATTTTACTTATAACAGACTCTTGTTACTTTTTCTCTCTCACTCTTTAGGATCTCATTCATGGTAGAGCTTTTGACACCTTTTAAAATCCTTTAGTTCCTGAGTATCTAACAGGTATTTACAGATATACCCCCCCAAAATCATATTTATTCCACTAATATGACTGTGAAATGTATTTGATACTATTTAACACAAACTTCTTATGTAAGATAAACAGGTAAGGTAACTTTATATTCAGAAAGCTAATATCATTTTATTTTCATCAGTGATAACAGATCTAGGTTACTGTTAAAAAATTGAGGCAAAATATACATTATGTAAAAATAACCATTTTAACACATATAATTCAGGGATAGTTGTATCTTCGTAATGTTGTATCATATCACCGCTCTAATTCTTAAACATTTTTAATACTGTAAGAAGAAATCCATTAAATAGAACTTTCCATTCCCCTCTCACCTAGGCCCAGGGTAACCACTAACTTGTGGTCTCAATGGCTACGGCTTTTTTTATATACGGGTTACAGAGATTTAAGTTATAAATCATCAGGGCTATTTAAATATTTTGTTTTGCTCTTTTTTTGCCTGTTTCATTTTCCAGGTTTTATGTTATTGGTACCAACCTAGTAAGAGTGTGTTTAGAAGGAAGAAAATAATTTTAAATGAGGGGCTAAGTATAATTATGTATTAATTTCTTTAAAAAATTTTGTAAAAATGAGATTTTGCAGATCTAATATTTTTGGTTGCTATGTACATGATTTTTATTTTAAATATTTTATTTTATTTAAACTGAATGAATTTCAAAAGGAAACATTCTGCCTGAATGTTACCCTTTAATTGCTAGGAAACCAGGCATCTTGTGATGTCACAACTACTCAGGGGGTGGACCATTGTGATAGTCTGGATAGTTTATCTGTGTAGGACAGCCAAAGCGGCATTTGAAGCTGCAGTGTTCAAAGCCATGCAGATGAGAAACGTAGCTGAAGGAAAACTTATTTGAGATGGCATATGTTTCTTCAGAAATTCAAGATGATTCTCCTAAAGATGGATCGACTGGTTCCGCAGCCACCATTAGCTCTCCTTTGTGTGATCACAGATTCACTGGAGATGTGGACCTAAGGTCTATGATTGAAGAAAATGCTTTTCAGGCCTTGTCAGGAGGATCCTTGATAAAAAGACCACGTTATACATTCTGTGTCTCTGAACCAGATGAAGATAATGATTTTTTTTCTCTGACTTTTCCCAGAAAACTCTGGAAAATAGTTGAAAGTGATCAATTCAAGTCAATTTGGTGGGATGAGAAAGGAACTTCTATAGTGATTAATGAGGAACTCTTCAAGAAAGAAGTTTTGGAGAGAAAGGCTCCTTTCAGAATATTTGAAACTGGAAGTATGAAGAGTTTAGTTCGCCAGCTTAATCTTTATGGATTTAGTAAAATGCGACAGAGTTTTCAAAGA
>NW_024427107.1:76962880-76965386 GCF_017311325.1 Ursus maritimus
TGAGGCCAGCTTAGGCATGAAACATTCAGGGTTATAAGAAATTTTGCTAGTATCTTTGACCCTTTTCAATGAACTCTTATTTAAATAAGGTCCTGAAGCCACTATTACTTGTAAATATATAACACATTTTTATGAATCATAATTAAATGTTTCCAGTAACTAAATTTTTAAAAATACTAATATAGAATATTTAATAAGTTTGTGTGATGAAACTAAAGTCAAATTTTATTTGTTATCTTCTCTTGTATCTTGATTGGGAATGTTACTTAGTAACTTTCTCCTTTGGTTTTAGTTACAATTCTATCATAATCCAAATTTTAAAAGAGGCTGCCCCCAACTTTTAGTAAGAATGAAAAGAAGAGTCGGGATTAAAAATGCTTCTACAGTATCACTAGTTCAAGATTTCAACAAGAAACCCTGCAGAGGAGGGGATAATGTGGATAGTCCTAATTCTGGTTTTGTTCCTGAAACTATTCGAGAAAGGGTATGTTCAAACTCCACCAATTTAAATGAGCCTCTGATAAGGAAGCCTTCTCCCAGCCAGAGAATTGCTACTACAACTACCCCCATGAGAAGTGATTTTTCTCCTGCATCAACAATGTCAGTCAGACCTTCCGAACAAATTGGAATGGAACAACATGCTATTTTAAACCAGTTGACCACTTTTCACATGCACTCACATAGCAGCTACACTCAAGCAAATGGCCACATTGTGAACTTTGTTACAACTACAACTTCTACATCTCAGTACCGTATCATATCTCCCTTACAGAGCAGTTATTTTGGAACAATGGTCGAGCCTTCTACTTTTCCAACTACATATGCTGATCTGTCAGCCAGTGAGGCTCGTTTTTCTAACCTGCAACCAGCAGGCAACCCATGGTTCACAATGCCAATGATAGCTGATACTTCTTCTGCCTCACTTTCAAGGTCAACTCATCAACCCTCTCCATCGTATGCACATCATCCTAATTACAACTGATCTATCAAAGGACTATCATTATGCAAGACAACAAAGATTATTCTTTGTTGGCAGATGACCGCATATTGGCAATTCTCTTATTTGAACAATAAAATTACATGTTCATCTTTACAGTTTCATTTTCTTTATTTTTTGAAATAGAGTAAAATTCTCTATTGTTTATTTATTGTATTTTTTTGTCATTTGACAAGAATCTTTGACATACATCCTAAATAAATTATGTGTGTTTAAAAAAGAATGGAGCAAAGGAAAAGAAGAAATTGGACTTAAGTAATTTCTGAAATAGTCCAGGATGAATCAAATGAGGGCATAAGTTATAATGATGTGGAAGGGGGCACCTGGGTGGCTCAGTTGGTTAAGTCTCTTCCTTTGGCTCAGGTCATGATCTCAGGGTCCTGAGATCTGAGCCCCACATTGGGCTCCCTGCAGGGAGCCTACTTCCCCCCTCTCCCTCTATCCTCCTGTCCCTTATGTGTGCTCTCCAATAAACAAAGATCTTTAAAAAAAAATTGATGTGGAAGAGATACATGTAAATGAAATCTAGAAAAGACAAATACACAGTATTTACTTAAACATTTTCTCAATTACGTTATATTCTCCCAGTTATTTAGAAGAGTCCTTGGATTTTAGTTAGTAAAGGTTGTATTCCTTAAAAAATACATTCACACAGGAAAGTATAATGTTCTCACCAGTGGAACAAGCAGTCCTGAACTACATCCATCAGAATGTTGTGTAATTTTACAAGCGGTATTATCAAAGACATATTTTGCCCTAGTGATATCAAAACATTCCAGTTTGTTGTGCTTTAATTTCCTCCTTTCATTAGTCCATCTTTTGTATTTTTAAATGCATATATATCTATGCTAGTTTCTAATTCCATCCACAGCCTTTTCCAGGCTTAATTCATTACGCTTTTATTGATGCCTTTTAAATTCTGAGCCCTGAAATTCAGCATAGTTAATGAGTTTCTCAAAGACAACTGTTTNNTTACCTTAGCAGGTTCATAGGTGTCTATGCCACTGTCCATTCTGAGTTATATTCAAACTCTTTTTAGCCATGTGAATTCCCATTATACAACTTTTGTGCCAGCTCTTTCCTAGGTTTAGAAATCCCTCTCTTGTATATATAGCAATATATAGAAATATGTATTAGATATATTAGAAATCCCTCTCTTGCAAGATAGCACATATACCATCTATTCCAGATGTTACCTGTTGATCCCCTTTACTTTGTGTATCTTGGACATCAGCACTGATGTGACTGAGCACAGTTACTGTCAAATGATATATTTTTATATGTATATATTGAATGAGAAATAAATGAATTTTTGTTTACTCCAATCAAAATCTAATTTTTGTGGGGGCGCCTGGGTGGCACAGCGGTTGAGCGTCTGCCTTCGGCTCAGGGCGTGATCCCGGCGTTATGGGATCAAGCCCCACATCAGGCTCCTCCGCTATGAGCCTGCTTCTTCCTCTCCCACTCCCCCTGCTTGTGTTCCCTCTCTCGCTGGCTGTCTCTCTGTCA
>NW_024427107.1:76965762-76970451 GCF_017311325.1 Ursus maritimus
GAGGAGCCTGATGTGGGGCTCGATCCCAGAACGCCGGGATCACGCCCTGAGCCGAAGGCAGACGCTCAACTGCTGTGCCACCCAGGCACCCCTAAGATGCATTTTTTGAGGTACAGCGAACAGTGCTTGGAATGGATTGGATGGAATTTGGGGATGGAGAACCAGTCTCGAGCACGAGATAGTAGTCCTTAACTTGGAGCGAATGTCCGTCAAGGCTGTCGTGCTTTTCTGAGCATATGATAGCATTTAGCAGTTTCAAATGCATGAGTCTGTATACAGCCTAACATTTAGTAACATATATATGTATGTTAATTTTCCTTTTTCAGGTGTTAAATGAATGTTACTTTAAATATATATTTTAATGTACTAAAAAGTACAACTAAGCATCAAAAAGAAAAAAAAGCCAGACTCGCTGGCGATTTGCCTCCAATTTTCTATTTTGTTTACATTTTTTATTCAAATAAAGCAAATTACTAGGCCTTGCACTTAAGTTTAAATGCAATTAGGGCTTCTTTTAAAGGGTCTCCTATCATGAAACCATTGGGAAAGTTATAAGAATTTCACTATCACAAGGCATAGAATATTAATGTGTATGCTGTACTATGTTAAAATAGAATAGGACTTTAAAAAAATATTCTGGGGGCACCTGGGTGGCACAGTGGTTAAGCGTCTGCCTTCGGCTCAGGGCGTGATCCCGGCGTTATGGGATCGAGCCCCACGTCAGGCTCCACCGCTATGAGCCTGCTTCTTCCTCTCCCGCTCCCCCTGCTTGTGTTCCCTCTCTCGCTGGCTGTCTCTGTCTCTGTCAAATAAATAAAATCTTTAAAAGAACCCTACTTTTTGTGACTAAACATCCCATGTCTTTCACGATTACTATAATTGGTGTTACTCTTCACTGGAAATTTTCTTTGAAGGGTAGCTCACAGTTGACAAGTTTGAGTTAATGAATCTAGTATCTCTAGTTATCACTGCATGCACTAATTTTTAGCTTCCAGTTATTTGACCATTATGCAAACTTGGATACTCTGGTTAATACCACTGTAAAGGCTTTTTTCCTCTCTGTTTCATTGAAATATAGGATTATTTCTCTCCCTCTGACAATTTCTTCTCCATCTTCTGTTTTGACAAGTCATACCCTGAAAGAATTTGCTACATACTTACCAGCTTTGTGTCTACAGCACTATCCCCACTATTGTGCTGAAGTGCATTACAATGACAAAATTCATCCCCTTGGCCTCAGAGATAGCTGGGATTGGAATGAAGTACAGATCTGAACATCCACAGATCTCACACTGACAATCAATTCTTTTCATCTACTGCATCAACACATATTTTCAAATTGTGTCTACACAAAAAACGTTTGGAATTGTTACTCTGTATAGGGAATCCTGATTTCTTTCTGGAGTTTCATGACAATACCATGGTCATGTGCCTTTAATCCCTATTTTTTAGTTCTCAGAGGTGTAGTTATAGAGAATGTAACTTAACAACATGGTTAAATGTTATACATACATGTTTCAAAGAAAAAAAGTTTGAGTCCTAAAATAATAAAAAGTGAAAAAGATTTAAGTGGGGTAAATGGAGAACACTGGGAGAACCAAAAGAAAGAAAAATGATGGGAGAAAATAAGAGGATGATGATATGGTTAAACTATGGAATTAAGTAAGGCAAAAGTAAGGATAGAGTAAGGTGTAAGAAAAATAAAAGGATGAAAACAATGAGGAAATGCAGAAAATAGGTATGCATGACTTCAATATGTTTTTCCTACCTTCCCCAATTTTTTATGCTCTAAACTCTAACACAACATAATTTCAATATAACCCACAGTCACAGAATAGTCCAACCTACAACACATGCTGTGTTAACATGGCGATTTCCCAACATGCTTGTTTCACCCCTCTCCATCCACTATCACAAATTCCACAGAGCGAGGAGACAGAACTCACGGCATTCCAACATCAGACTCTGGCCCCTGGTACTCATGGAAAGCCAAGTACACATCGGTGTGGAAGAGAAAAGGGGCTCAAATCCACATCTTAGATTCCTGGCCCCAAACCAAATGCACTATGAGATCTCATCTTCTACAAACTTGGAACTGACATGTTCAACAAGTGTTTGCTGAATGAATCACTGAAAACTGCCTCTGATAACCTGAACGATCTCCACGAGAAGAAAAAAAAATCCAAGAGGGGAGAGAGTCAGAGAAAGAGATCCCCTGAGCCAGTACAGACGACCCTGGCTCGTGCGCATGGCTAGGTGAGCAGACTACAAAAAAAGAAAGAAAGAAGCAGAACACACAGCAACTGATTCAAGAGGGAGGCAGCCACGCTCATGCAAAAACACTCAGCATCAGGCATGACAGAGGCTTTGGGTAGGGTCACGCAAAACACTAAGAAAGGAGAGAGGGAGCTCCACAAAGCAGTGTTGGTAGGAAACCAGATGTGCCAGCATCTGATCACTGAGATTGGAACCACGTGTGCAAATACCACAGCCTGATCCCGAGGGGCACGGGGGAGCCCACGCCCAGGGTGAGCCAAGGCCAGCTCATACAGGTCACGGGAGCTGACTGCTGGCATCTCTTCTCAATGCTGCCCTCAGGGGTGTCGCGCCGGTAGCCTGAAATTGGCCACGGGGAAGTGTGCACGCCCCAGAAAGAGACAAATGCTGTAAAGTCCAGAGTTGCTTATTAAAGATTTCCAGGTCACACGTGGACAGACCCAAACCAGCACAGCAGAGGCTTGGGGAACAGAGCTGGGGGAGCGAATATCTTGACCTCCACCCAAAGAAGGGGCGACGTAATTTATAATCAGAGCCGAACTAGACAGGCTGCCTGCCCAAACAAGCCATCCGTGTCCTCCGGAGCCTTATAAAGGGTAACACTCAAAGTCTGAGTCCACAAAAATGGCATTCACAATGTCCCAATAAAATTTAAAATAACTTTCAGGAAAACACACACACACACACACACACACACACACACACACACAGGAAAATGTAACCAATTCTCGAGAACCAGTGAGGCTGAGCCTGAGCTCACCCAAATGCTTGGACTGTCAAAGGTGCTATTGTAACCATGCTCCTTAGGATAAAGGAAAACACACTTGGAAGGAATGAAAAAAAATAAGGATTCACAGTAAAGAAATAGAAGATATTTTTGAAGAGAGGCAAAAGGAAATTCTAGACCTTAAAAATACAGTAACATTTTTGAGAAACCTCACAGAATGAGTTCAATAGGAGAGAAATTACAGAGGAAATTAAGTGAACTTGCGGTCCCCAGCAAATGTGTGTCCAGACCAGAGACATGCCCAGCCGCACCCAGCACTGGCCAGCTGTGCGGGGCAGCCAGGGACATAAGAGGCTCCAGGGGAGCAGGCCCCCGGAAAAAGCGGGGCAGGTTCCCGGACAGTCATACACAGACCTATCACACACCCGTGAGGCTGCGCCTGGGATTTCCAAGAGAGATGAAAACAGGAGTCTCTCAAAGACTTGCACGTGAACGGTCACAGCAGCTTTATCTGTAACAGTCCAAGAAGAGAAACACCCCAAAAGTCCAACAGGTGAGTGCATAAATGAATAGTAGCACACACTTGGAATACTGGTCGGTGGTGAAAGAGAGACCCACGTCACATACCAACAAGGAGGACACAGCTCAGAATAGCGGGCACGTGTGGTGCTGCAGGACTCCCGGGGTCTAAACTGACCAAGTCGTGGACTTGAAAGACGTGCAGCTGACTGCTTCCATTCTCCTTCTACCGAGAGGAACCGAAAGATGCGGTGTGAATGTCTCAGCCCAGAACTACGGTCCCCCACGCTGTGGGCTCCCAACCACCTGACGAATGTGTGGCTTCCGGAGCCAGTGGCACCTGGGCTCGAACATTGGCCTGGCAAGTGACTGCCCGCCCTGAAGTCGAGTTCCTTGTATGTCTCATGGAGGCAGCCAGGGCATCTGCCTCCCCACAGGGCGTTGCGTTCAGCAAGCTGGTGGCGAGGAAGTGGTGCCGGCTGCCGTGTGGTTGTCACTCCTCCTGTGTACCTTGGCCACGTGCCAGGCTTTGCCACTGTCACGACTCGCATGCGCAAGGTCCCTACCCTCCTCCCGGCACAGACGCCGTAGTTCTCATTAGCAAGCAAGGACCCGATCCCCCCTCGGAACTCCCAAATCCTGTATGCAGCCTGTTCGGGGGGCTTGTCTGCTTTCCTCCGGCACTTGTGCTGGAATGCTGCCAGCTCTCGGAAACAAGGCTTGCTGGGAGGGGGAGCGCGTGGTCTTCTGTGCTCCTGACATCCCTAACATAAACACCAAGTGCTTAAACACCCCGGAGGAAGAGGGCGTGCAGGGGTGGGGAGGGGCTGCAACAGACCCGGTTACACACTCAGGACAACTGCACTGTGTGGCAAATTTGTGACCAACAAGGACTTAATGAAATTTACAATTACCCTTAGTTCTGCTTGTTCAAAACTTAAAGCAATTCTCTTAAAAAATACAACAATGAATAAACAATCCTCTAACTTATAGATTTTAGAAGCTTTTTAAAATAACATTTTTTTATTATATTAGGTTAGTCACCATACAGTACATCCCTAGTTTTTTATGTAAAGTTCCATGATTCATTACTTGCATATAACACCCAGTGCTCCATGCAATACATGCCCTCCTTAATACCCATCACCTGCCTATCCCATTCCCCC
>NW_024427107.1:76971198-76977114 GCF_017311325.1 Ursus maritimus
GTTAAGCATCTGCCTTCGGCTCAGGGCGTGATCCTGGCGTTACGGGATCGAGCCCCAAATCAGGCTCCTCCGCTGTGAGCCTGCTTCTTCCTCTTCCACTCCCCCTGCTTGTGTTCCCTCTCTCGCTGGCTGTCTCTATCCTGTCGAATAAATAAATAAATAAATAAATAAATAAATAAATAAATCTTAAAAAAAAAAAAAATAAAGCACTTTACAGCACAGCCATTCTCAAACACATGCTGGCCTCGGATTTGCCAAAAAGTACAAACATGTGGCTCAGCCCTCTCCGTGATCAGGCAGCCCTCACTCGGCCATGCCTGATTCTCTCTCCCCACGTGCACGGTTCCTTGGCTCTCAGGATGATAATCCTGTGTCTCTTCCAACAGCGTGCTTCTGTGTGTGTCCTGCAACCTTGGGACATGAACAGTAGCCTGACTCGAAGGCACGGGCGGAATGGGGCCCCCATAGAGGCCGTGCGGGGTTTGCTGTGGGGGTTCGAGAAAAGGCTGACCCGAGGAGGCACCTGCCTTTCCAGCCTCACTTCCAGCCCACAGCCCATAGCCTCACACACTGTGATCTCATCTGACACATAGCTAAACAGGGCCACCTCGCAGGGAAGAGTGTCTGGGCCTGGGAGCAGCACGCAAAAGGCCACGGAAGTCACCGGCAGATGCCACACCTGGGCTCTGCTATGTCTCTAACCCTTTCTGTGGTGTACAGGAGCCAGAGTGAAGATGTTTAGCACCATGGATGGCACGTGACAGGTACTGGACATGCACAGCTGGCCTGTCGTTGACACTCAGCGTGAGCAAGAGCAGGACAGCTGAATGCACCCTAAACAATTCTCTCCGGCAACCCTCCCCCACGGCAGGTCAGGTGGATGGTTGGCTCAGGATCACGCTGGAAAACAAGGGAGTTAATGACTGACCAAAGCTTTGAATCGAGCTTCTGTTTTGCATTCGAGATAGTGAGTAACACTCAGGCCTTTAAAGAAACAGACGAGTGTGCTATTTAGAGCCTCCTCTCCAGCTAAGACGTTTAAAGGAAAAAAAGGTAATGGTGACAAGATTAATATTCAAAGACAATTTCAATCTTTCTAGCCCTGTCAAATACAGTAAGAGGCATTCCACATCTGGCCCCATGTTAGAGGAAATCTGTACAAAGACACTTCATTTTCCAGTAATCGTAGTGACTGATGGTTCCTTGGAGGCCTAGACTTTCCCAGGAGAGGCTCAGAAGAGGAAGGCGGAGGGAAGGAGACCACACAGGGTTATCACCATGGGGAAATCACAACAGGGACATCGTGAGCACTCACCACGTAGAGACACGCGCATGAGGTCACGAACTCTTCACGACCATGCAGTACCCCCTTTCACAGATGCAGAAACTGAGGCACGGCAGGCTAAGCCCCTGCTGGAATGGGCCCTCGGGCACCAGAGCCTCCTCCCTTCCAGCCCTGCTGTCCTGCACAGGAAGTAAGTGCAAGGCCCCAGCTCCCATGCTCCCACCTCCCAGGCTGCTCCAGGAGGGGACGGGCGGGAGCATGCATGAGACTCCAACCCACCTTGACCATGACGAGCATGAGGTCACAAGAGGGGCTTAGCTTTCTGAGCTGAACACGAGGGACATGAGGACAGAAGGGTCCTGTGACCTATGCACCGGGACCCCTTCACCTCCAACCCTCACAACCACCCAGGAGCCAGGTGAGAACACCCTACTTCACAGAGGAGGAAACGGGAGATCGGGGAAGGTCCCCCTGAGGCAAACACAGATAACAGCAGTTTTCAAACACAACGTCTTACTGGCAGAACCCCAGGGAGGAGGAGGAGGAATGCTCTTTCAGACTTGCACGCGCCTCAAACACGTGGCTAAAGCAGCCGCCCACTGAGACCTAGCCGTGGGTGTGGGAGTTTCACAGCGACAGGGAACACAGGGTCAACAACCCAAGCCCAGACTCCACTTGTGGCTGCAGAGCTCAGGCTGAGCCTCCGGCTGGTGTGTAGCAAAGGCCCCCTGCCCTGCATAGGGCTGGTCTGCGTGTGGCCATTGACCTGTGGCAGCCCGGTGTGCACAGGGCCCAGATCTCCATCCTCTGTTGGCCCGTCGGGGTAAGACTGAGGCTCTGACCATCACATCTTACCAGAGAGTCATTAAGGATTATAAGCCCCACGAGGCAAATGGGGAAGGGGAGACCACATGCACGCGTGAGACAAAGCCCGTTTTGGCCTGGCGACGTGTGGCATTGTACCCCGCTGTGGCAGACGACGGTGGCCTGTCAGAGCAGCTCGCTGACACTGAAGAGTGGAAGCCACCCAGAGCTGCTGTGCCTCACAGCCACATTAGAAAATGTTCCTGTCCGTGGGATTTATACGTCAATCTTCCCTTCTTCGCAGAGAATCTGTCAAGCGTTACAAGAGCACCTAACAGCAGCGACAGGATTCAGAATGGAAGACAGGGCGAAGGAAGTCCAGAAGGTACAGCTGAAGTCCGCGGTGACTCCGCAACGATGTGCTCTGACCCCCGGGCCCGAGCATGGTGACACACCCACTCAGGCTCTGCGACCCTGAGGAACACGCGTGGCTGGGCCATTTCTCCTTCCCTGCCACAGTCCAGGTTCAGGTTGGCTGATGTGACTTCTGGAACAGGCAAGGGGTGTGGGGCAGGCTCCCGGAAGCGTGACGTGAGCACAACGTCCAGCATTGCTTGACGTTGCCAACAGCGAGGAGCAGCGTACCGCAGTGTACCGCAACATACCCCAGCAAAGGACCACTCGCTCTTGTTTCGGAACGCCCTCGCACCCTGCTACAGCACACGTTCACTCCCAGGCCTAGCTCGACGGCCACCTCTTCCAGAAGCCTCCCTGATTCCTCTTCTGGCTCTTAGGACCCACTTCCTCTCCAGACGTGGGAGAATTTCCCTGAAGACACGCGGCAGGCTATAAGGCCCTGACTCTTGTTCTAAAATAGGTAACTCCGTAGCCAAGATCTCTTTCAAATTTAAGACCTAGGACCCGTGATTCAGCGAATAACTGCTGGGTTACAAACAGCCAAGTGAACTATAAGCGGCAGCGATATACTGAGGGAGCCAACATCTCCTGCGGCGAGGAACTCCTACCTTCTGTGAATCCACGGACAGTGGATCAGAGGAAGTAGAGCTGCTAGTTACACACCCTCGGACGCCAGGCCACAGCAGGACCCTGGTGCCCACAGAGGCCCGTCGGAGCAATAGGGCCAGAGTCCAGGCCCCCAGATGGCCTCCCCTGGCGCCCCGGCCACAGCAGGACACCGCACACGCTGATGCTCAGACCTCTGCACCTGTGTCCGGGCTCCTCTTCTGAGGACCACAGGTGGCCAGGTCACAGACTCACACTCTTCTACACACACTTACTCATTTGCTCGATCCTGGGCCCTGTCCTGGTTTCTGTTCCACCTGAAGGAAGCTATGGGATCAACTCATACCTACCTGACATCTAGCCCACAATTTTCCACTGACACCTGTTTCAACATTAATTTCCCCCAGGAGAGTGGCCCTGAGAGACGAAGAATAGGAATTCCAGATCTCCCTCACTTGCTGTGTGAGCATTAGTGAATGGCCTAACCTCTCTGAATCCTAACTCCTTCACCTGCAAAACAGCAATAATAATGCCTTGAAGGTGAAGGGAATGATGAGAAGTAATGTGCTCTCATTTGTGGCTGCTAGTAGGTGCCACCTGCTACCTTAGGACCCTACCTGACGTGATAGCATCCTGCCTGTATTTCTCCATCCTTAGCTGATACCAAATTATAGAAGTGGACATGCGAAGTTATGCTCAGCAGAATTCATGTTTGCGAACAAACCCCGCTAGCAAGGCTAAGTCCTGCCACTGCTCTCACTCCACACAACGTTCTGTGTGTGGACACTGTGCCGTCACTCTTTTCGGTGAATGTAGCCGAGTCCCTGACTAAGGACCCACCAGTCCCCTCTGAGACAGGGACAAGAACAGACTGACCGTGACATGGACTGCACCCACAGAGGCTGCTTGGTCATGGTGCTTGGTGGCGATGGTTTGCACAGACAATCACAAGTCTGGGCACTGTGGATGTCACTCTCCCAGCTTATCGGACTGTGCACCACAGGCTGGCATCCTGGCCCCATTTCAGTGGTGCCCATGGCACAGACAGGGTCTTCCACTTCATGGTTAGCGACCCAAGTCACCACTTCTCAAGTGCTAAGCGATCCTCTCCTCCTTCTCCTCCACGCACAGGAAACAGACTCTCGTCCTGCCAAGGCGCCTCTGGGCTGGGCATGTGGTCGAAGGCCTGTCCCTGCTGCGAGTGGACACGCTGTACCCAACCCCGAGGGCCCTCTGGAGAGTGTCCATGTGGATGGGGCACCACTCCAGCGAGACACGGAGTCACTCACACATGGGTTCAAACCCCAGCCCTGCCCAGAACTGCTATGAGCCTGGTTAGACAATGGACCATTCGGGGGTGTGGCTCTCCCCACCAGAGAAACGGGGATGACAACGCCTGATATGCTGGGGACCATGAGAATGAAGAAACACCTGCTTAGTGGAGTCTTTTGCACAACGGAAGTAGAAAGGAGAGACAGCTGCAGACATCAGACATCCCCAGAGAACCTGCGCCTCTAAGCAGTCACTCAGCCCACTGCCCGGAAATCACCTCCCATGAGTCTTGTAAAGACCCCGCAGGACAATACCATGTGAGGGTGTGCTGCCAGCAAACACGCTATCGGTCAGACAACAGATGTCTTTGTGCAAAACCATCTGTCCTATGATGACTCCAAACAGCGGACCAAGTGTTTCTGTAAATACACTTGCTGAAAGGGAAGGAGGAGGAGACAGACTTTTTTTTTTCGTCACACCTGCTTTTGTGTTAGACTCTAAGAGGGGGACGCACTTGACATGTTACATGATATGGTTACAGTTCAATCAGCCGCTGCGAAGACTTTGACGGGGTCTTACTCTCTGGGCTTCAATGTCCTTGTCCCCAAGATGAGAAACAACGCCGATGCCATAGCAGCCTTACAAGAATTACAGGGGAGAAGACGTCCTAAGTGTTTAGCACAGTGCGGAGCACCAAGGCCACGATGAGGACACGGAAACTCTCCTGTCTGTTTCTCCTTTCCTCAGCTATGACACACAGGGGGCAACGATAGTGTCGAGCCTCCCCACAGAACCCCAAACCAGGAATCAGGTACGTGATGGGGTGTGTTTGCACAAAGCATCTCCCAGATTTGAATTCCACCTTAAAATAGGTTTCTTTAGACCTTGTGTTTCAAAACAATGTTGACGCTTGTTTCAAGTTTAACTCACTGGCTACATGAACTCTGCCCCCCCCCCCATATACTGGAAGAAGTGTGATTTCCGCCAGGACTTCCTGTGTTACCATCCAACGTAGGTTCACATCAACTCCCCCACTTCCTCTGCACCGCAGCCCTTCCTTGGGCATGGATGTGGAAACTGGGACACATGCAGGACGCACACATGATCTCCCTAAGCCACATCCCATGGTGGGGAGGCCAGCACGATGCAGCCTGTGGGACTGCAGTGCCAGCTGCACACTGTGGAGGAAGTGTAGCTCGGCCCCGTCCACCTGCTACGTGAGGCCCCCTCCAGCTGCTGGGTCCTCGGGTGGAGGATTCCTGCCCACTGAGGCAGGACGCAGCAGGCCGGGAGAGCCACAGGCCAACAGAGCATCTGGCACATGCCACCAGGCCTCACCGGGCCCACCAGAGAGAGAATGCAGGCCGAGTGCAGCTCCGTAAGAAACGGGTGAGGAAGTGTACCCGGCCATCAGGAGTGACGGTCAGTGGGGGCCCACACACACTGGCACAGACGGGACAGAAGCTGCGACGGAGCTGAGCACGAGCCCCCGTGGGGTGCAAGGAGGCACTGCCTGCGGGGGGGGGGGGGGG
>NW_024427107.1:76977124-76991282 GCF_017311325.1 Ursus maritimus
GGGGGGCACCCTGAAAGGGGAGGGAGCCACCGCGAGCGGGAAGTGGGCGGCCCACCCAGAAAGCAGGAGCCTAGCAGCAGGGTGACCAAGTAGAGGGGTTGCAGTTCAGGTGGGAGGTGGGCGGGGGCAGGCGTCCCCGGGCCACGTCCCCAGTGGGGGGTTGTGCCGATGATTAACTGTGTTTATGGGATGCTGTGAAACCACGACACACTGTCCCTGAAGAACAAGGAGAGCTCTTGTTACACTGTGGGGGAGGGGCAGGCTGCAAAAGCACAGCCACAAAGCAATCCTAACTTTGTATGAATGAAGTTCACTAGACACAGCCCAGGCCATGGATGTGGGTCCGCAGAGAAAGGGCATCACCGGGGGAGGGGGGGGGATTATGTGCAATTAGAAAAATTATCTTTCTCATAATTTTCCTTCTGTTCTAAGACAGGCATACAGTATTTCTGCAGGGGTAACAGGTGCCACCCTGAAAAAGAAAGGAATCCATTGTTGGGAAGCTGGACAGAAGGGCGAGGGCAGCGGCTGGGGGAGGGGGGTGAAGGTGGAGGGGTGGGAGCTGGCACAGGGGACGCTGACACGGCCAAAGCAAACAGGGTCACCACGGGCAAGCAGGTGGAGACGGGCAGTGTCCATGCAGGAGACCGCAAGCAGGCAAGTCAGAAACGGCTCCTGGCCAGCGGGTAGGGCCCCATAGGGAACAGTGGGAAGGCCAAGTGTGAAGTGGCAATGGTCATCAGTGTTGCCGGCAATTGCCACTGCCACTACGCTTCTGTGCTAGGCATGGGGTGACCAAGCCAGCCCTACACAGTCACACCCTGACCCATCCATCTGGTCATAAGGCCCACACGGCTCAGAAAAGCAAACACGGCAAAAATACGTTAATAAGACCTGCAAGGAGGGGTATGCTTCCCCAACTGCTCTGCACTTTTGGGGATTTGAAAACAGAGAAATCAACCCTATGGGACATTGATTCAACCAGAAAAGTCTTTTAGGAGTCTGGCTGATATCGAAAACCCCCAGAGCCACAGAAATAGGAGTAGGGGAAAGTCCTTCACAACATGGAATTGATGACAGGAACAACACAGAATTTCCGAAGGAACCAATAACCAGTAGCCTCTCCCCCATGGCCCCCAGCAAGTGTCTCCAAGGGGGCCACCAAAGCCCCCAGCAAAGTCCCCATGAGTGGTCCCTACATGAAAATTCTGGGAGAAGAAACAGGGAGTTGTCACTTCAAATATTCCATATTTTTTTTTAAAGATTTCATTTATCTATCTATTTATTTATTTGAGAGAGAGAGCGTGCGCGCACAAGCAGGAGGGGCAGAGGCAGGGAATCCCAAGCAGATTCCATGCTGAGCACAGAGCCCAACATGGGGCTCGATCCCAGAACCCCAAGACCATGACCTGAGCCAAAACCAAGAGACGGATGCTTAACCGACTGCACCACCCAGACACCCCTGAAATCGTCTGTTTTTAAGTGAAAGCTTCTACACATGCAACTGCCTGAGACATGAGGAGTTACCCCAAACTACTTTCCGAAGACCAGAGGAGAGATACTGTGGTTGTCTCCCACGCTGACCTCCGCCCTTCCTCCCCACAGACAGGTAAGGAGTAACCTCTATTCTCAGGGTTCTGGGACAGAAAGGCCAATACAACATGGTTTCTACGTCCAAGGAACTGGCTGTCTCATGGCAGAGAGGACAGAGAGGTAGGCCAGTGACTACATCCTGCTGCGGTCAGTGCTCCCCATGGGGATCGTGCCACAGGAGCCAGAGAACGGGCGAAAGCCCTGACGGAGGCCGTGAAAGGTCCTGGGAGAGGTGCCATCTCAGCTGGGAGCTAAGCCAGCATGCGGGATGGAGGATGCCTGCGCCACCTGGGTGAAGCATGGAGGGAATCGGGGAGGGAGGAGCTAGAGCTACCACTGAGGCCAAGCAGAAGCAGCCTCAGGAGCAGGGGGCAACTAGGAGAGGGAGGCATCGCAGGGGGCAGGAGGCCCCCAAAGGAAGAAGTCTGCGTGTCCAACAGGGCCACGGAGACACAGCTCAGTGGCCCCCACCCTGCCCTCCCAGGCCATTCCTAGGGCGGGTCTGCCCCTGCACACCCAGCTCGCAGGGGCTTCTCTTCTTGGGGCCTGCAGTGTGAGGGGACCAGGGCCCCCGTGTCAGGAGCTGGTGTGTGTGCTTAGGGCCCTCTGTCCCCTGCAATGGCTCCTAGTGGGCCACTGCTCATGCACCATGATGGACTAGACCAGCCCGATCACATCTAGCAACAGTTTCTTTTTTCTTTTTTTAAAATTTATATTTAAATTCAATTTAGTTACCATATAGTGTATTATTAGTTTCAGGGGTAGAATTTAGTGATTCATCAGTTGCATACAACACCCAGTGCTCATTCCATCACGTGCCCTCCTTCAGGCCCATCACCCAGTGACCCCATCCCCTATCCCCTCCCCTCCAGCAACCCTCAGTTTGTTCCCTAGAGTTAAGAGGTTCTTATGATTTGTCTTTCTGTTTTGTCTTCTTTTTCCCTCTTTTCCCCTATGTTCATCTGTTTCTTAAATTCCACATATGAGTGAAATATATGGTATTTGTCTTCCTCTGATTGACTTATTTCACTTAGCATAATACCCTCTAGTTCTGTCCGTGTCATTGCAAATGGCAAGATTTCATTCTTTTTGATGGCTGAGTAATATTCCATTGTATATGCATGTACACACACACATACACACACACCACATCTTCTTTATCTGTTCATCTGTCGATGGACATTTGGGCTCTTTCCATAGTTTGGCTATTGTATGGACATTGCTGCTATGAATATTGAGGTGCAGGTGTGTCTTTGGGGTAAATACCTAGGAGTGCAATTGCTAGGTCCTACAGTAGTTCTTTTTTTAACTTTTTGAGGAACCTCCATACTATTTTCCAGAGTGACTGCACCAGCTTATATTCCCACCAGCAGTGTAAGAGGGTTCCCTTTTCTCCGCATCCTCCCCAACATCTGTTGTTTCCTGACTTGTTAATTTTAGCCATTCTAGCAGCAGTTTATAAATATTGCTTAAGTATCTTCGAACCCTAAACCTCGGAACTGGAAACAAACCTGGGAGCTCAGGGTAGCAATGACACTGCCCCCAGGCCTGGCGGTCTCCCTTTCAGTGCACTGACTTGGCCTGTGCGTGCAGGAAGGCAGGGAGCAGGGCAGGGGGCTGGCCCCCACAGACAAGTGGTCTGCAGGACACGGCTCCCTGGTACCCCCTATCTCCTGACTCCTCAGGAGCACCAGAAACCAGATTGAATCTGAAATCTCTATATTTTCTAGACGATGGCTCCATGTTTTCTTGACACAGGGCAGGCCAAACATATCTGCGAGCTGCCCCGGGCCCGCTGGCCTTCTGCCTGGGCTCTCAGGCATATGCCCTCCTCCGCACACGGTCCTTAGAAGTGAGGGCCCCTCCCCATCTGCCCCAGCTGTGCCCCGGCTCCGAGGAGCTCCTCACCACCTGGAAGGCACTCTCACTTCCCAGCAGCCCCGGAAGTCAGGTTCCCTGTCATGCACAGTCATTTCCCAAGGTCCTGCTGCTGCTAAGGGGGCTCAGAATCCAGCAGGCCCGTGCCCAGGCCGCTACGCCATGCTGCCAGCCACACAGCAAAGGGATGGCAATCAGAGAGTGCTGGGACGTTCACTTAGCTGTGTTGAAAAATAAACTTTGATCCACACTTTGCACTATATGCAACAACGAACTCAAAAGGGACCCCAGATCTAAACGTAAACCCTAAAACGACAAAACTTCTAGGAGCAAATGAAAGAGAAAATCTTTGTGGTCTTGGGATAAACAAAGATTTCCTGGACAGGACACCAAAGACTCATAAAGGAACAAACTGAATCAGTTAGGCTTCATCAGAGGGAAAAACTGCTCTTTGACACGAGCAGATAAGGTAGGCTGGAATTACATACTTGCAAATCATTTATCTTATTACGTATTTTTATGTATCTACACTAAAGATCTTGAAACTCAACACTAAGGCAATCAACCATTTCAAAAATAAAGAACCGAAACACACACATCACCAAGATAAGTGACAGACGGCAAAAAAGTCCATGAAAAGACACTCACTGATCATTAGGGAAATTCAGGGGAAAACTGCAACGATAGCCCTCTACACACCTGTTACAATGGCGAAGCTGAAAAAGACCGTGTCAAATATCAGGGAGCTACGCAGAAACCACTGGTGTGCCCATAACATGGACAAGTCTCGAAGTAATTAAGCCGAGTCAGAGGAGCCAGACGAGGAAGGGTTCACGGACAGAAAACCAAGTCAGGATTTACCTGGGCACTGGGCCAGGGGTTGGGGGGAAAGAGGGGCTCAGGGAAACTTTCAGGGTTGAGGATATGCTCATTCTCTTGAGTACGGTGATGGTTCCCTGGGGGTAAACGTGCGCCACAACTTACCCAACTGTATAACTTACGTGTGTGCGGCGTACTGTGTGTCCGCTATATCCTCATGAAACTGGTGTCACAATCTGGAGGGCTGACCCCAGAACGCCGTGTCGAAGCCCTGCACCCTGATGTGATGGCACCCGGAGACGGGGCGTTTGGGAGGGGCTTAGGGTCAGATGACATCATGAGGGTGGGACTCCAGGATGGGACCAGCACTCACATGAGGAAAGACAGCAAAGGGCTCACCTCGCCCCCATCCCCTGTGTGCACACACACAGAGGGCCGGCCCTGTGTGCACGCAGGCAGAAGGCAGCTGTCTGCAAACCAGGGAGAGTCCTCACCAGGAAAGGGACCGGCTGGGACCCTGACCACAGACTTCCAGCCCCTAGGACTGTCATTGAAGCCCCCAGCCTGTGACGGGCGCCTGAGCAGACGGAGACAGCGGTCACCCATCAGTGTAAACAGACGCTAGGCGATCTCATGACCACCTCACGAGAGGAGCCCACCACGTGACCTCAGTGCCTGCACTTGCGTCTGTGGCTGCGTCACTCGGGTGAGGACGGTCGCCGTCCCTGGCTGACGCTGAAGGAACGAAGGCAGATGAAATCACAGCACTTGACACCCCGCATCATGCATGTCGACGAAGGTTTTCCCAGCTCTGAGTGAGGACAAATGTGGAGTTAGTTATGCCTATGCATCCGCAGGCGTGCCACCATCAAAGGAACCATCAGCAGGGGTCCACGTAGGCCCACGTCCCTGTCAGCTCTTTAGTTCGACCAAAACATCTCGTCAAGTTCATCTTCTCGCTGTGGCCCCAGTGAGAGATGGGCACTGGGAACTCGGGCAGAGGGTGCAGCGCCGCCCAGGAGGGCACATTTCTGAGGGTCCCCCTCATCACCGGCCCCAGGAGGGTCAGAGCAGAAAGTATAGCGAGGACTCGGAATCATCAACCATCAAACTGGACTGAATTTTGGAAATCATTCGAGGCCTGCCCTTCTGTGTCCAGCTGATGCATGACAGTGAGTCACAGCACTGGGACAGACTTCTGGGTATCGTGGTGGACCCTGCATTCATAAACTGGGGCCTGCAGGCCAGCGGTGTCCACACGCAGCCCTCCTTCAGAGACACCTGGTCTGCTCTGACCGGGCCTGGTTCTCCTGGGCCTGGGAGAGCACTGCAAAAGGGGGAGCCAAGGGGACCCCCGCCCTGGAAGGAAAGCACTGTGCTTTCAGGCCAGTTCTTAAAGGGTCCAGCGCTGGGCACCGGGAGTCGCATGCGATCATTTCTAGTTGGTAAAGAACCACCACCTCTTCTAATTAGCCCAGAAAAGCTCTGTGGGGTTTCAGCTAAAAGCACAAAAGAAAGTAAATCGGGGAACCGAAGGGCACTTTTGGAGCTCGCCTCTGAGTCCGAGGGAAAATGGTAACAAAGGCCATTTTCTCAGAGACGGTGAGCTCACACTCCACATGGAGTAGCTGGTGAGCTCTAGAAGCATATTTCATCCGGCAACATTTCTAAGTCAAAAGATGTTCCTCACTGGAGCTAAAAATAGCCAACAGGATCCAAATCAGTCCCAACAGCAACAGCCACCTTTGTCCGCAGACACTTGGACGGGCCCAGGCTGATCGAGTTGCCATAGAAACAGCGCACACAGGAAAGCGCTGTGGGCAAGAAGGGCCCGCCACCAGCAAGGTGTCCCAGGACTGGGTGACCCCAGGGGCGCGGCCCTGGGGGTTAGGGAGGCCACGTAGCAGAGCTACTTCCTCTAAACACCTGTCTCGGGGGAAAAGCAGACACTTTCATGCTTTCGTGTGAGCTAGCCCTTTCTACGTAAGTAAGCTAGGAGACGCCGGGATGTACTGTGCAGCCCGACGGAGCCGGGGTCATAGGCACCTGTCGTGCACTAACTGCCTGACCCCGGCAGACGGCTCTGCATCTCGGTCCTAGCACTGGCTGGGGTGGCAACAAGACCCACAGGAAGGTCACGTGACAACGGGATGTGCCCTTCTGACCCCAGGCACCCATGTGCTCAGTAAATGGGCTGCTCTGTCTACCGCTAGCTCTATCTGCTCAGAAACAAGATGGAGAGCTGAGGCCCCGACGCCATGGTGAGGAGGGGCTGGCATCAGGTGCTCTCAGAGAGGAAGCTCGGTCATAGCCAGGAAGCACGCTCGCCTACTTTTAAAGCTGCGTGGAGAAGCAAAGTGCCAAGCTAGACATTCACGGCAAATCGCTGTGCTCCTCTTGGATTAAACCTCCTGCAGAATGAAGTCAGCGGGACATGCGAGGGGCTGCCAGCTCTTCCAGCCTCCATGTCCACTGGCCTCCTCTTCCCCTCCAAAGACTCTGCATTCTAATCAAATTGACCTGTTGTTTTCTGTTCCCAAACATACCCGACCTTTTGGCCAATTATCCAGCTCTACCCACACACAGCCCTCCAGGAGCAGCTCCGTGAGTGGAAAGATCCTGAATGTCAGGTGGCAGTGGGGGCTCGCACAGAAAGGCACACTGAGGCAGGGCCAGGGTCAGGCCACGGTGGGGTGAAGAAAGACAAGGCAGTTCGACATGAAGGCGGCAACCAAGACCAGATGCCTGAGACAGGCAGACAGGAGGAGTGGCTGCCCCAGGGCCTCACAGCTGTCCCAGCCCCACAACCAAGCCCATGACAACTTCCCTGACAGAATACCTCACACTTCTTGAGCTGCCCCGAGTGTCTTTATTCCTCCAACTAAACGGTCCCATTTATATTAAACCTTCATGCCTTTGCTTAATTTTTCCCCATCAGCTCAGCCTGGTGAAACCCTGCCGTTCCACGAGTCCGGGCTCCGGGGCCTCCAGAGGCCCACACTAGCATCTCACACCCAGGGGTCCAGGGCTGTCCTGTCGGGACACTGGAGTCTGGGCCTCCCCCGTGTCAAGGTAGCACGCCCTATCTACTGTTTGTACGTGCGTCCTGTGTTGTCTCCTCTCCTGGACTGGACGTTCTGCAGGGGCAGGACTAATGTCTGAGTCACGTCCACACCCAGTCACAGCCGGCTCAGTACAATCCATCTGCCCGAAGGATAGAGACCCACACTCTGCTGTCAGAGCGCTGCTCCTTCTGAGAAGGAGAACCACGGGTTCTGAAGGCCACGTGCCCAGAGAGAGGGACAGTCAAGGCTCTGTGCTGGAGCAAGGGCCGGGGGGAGGGAGCGGGACACAGATGGGCACCTGGCACACATGTGAGGCGCTCCAGCAGGTGCTTATCTATGGTAGCCCCTGCTGTTCACAAGAAACTACTGTGAGGCGGGAATCCTGAGGTCAGGGGTTAAAGATCTTGCCCAGCAGGGGGCTGGAATTCAATGTAACTGCCTGGCCCCCGTGGCCTACGATGAGCGTACTCCAGGCCCGCCCTACAGCCAGCCACGGGACAGCCGAGGACTGTGGCCGAGCCCTGTCCCGTCCCATTAGGACAGTCTCCAAGCACGCTGGACTGCCAGGGGCCTGGACACCCAAGTGGGGCAACGCGAGGTGAGACTCCATCAGGATGGACACGCCCTAGTGAGGCCACCCCACGCGGGACTCAGCCCCCACGCCCAATCCTATCCTGCGCCTGTTCCAAACTTCCTCCCATCCTGATTCCCCTGTCAGAGCTATTTATGCCTTTAGGCTGCAGGACCCCTGACCGGGCCAGCTCCACGCACCACCTGCGTCTGGAGCCTGAGCCAAGGCCCACACTTCATGGCCACCGTCCGCTGCACCAGAAAACCCAGCCGTCAGGTCTGACCACCTCTGCCCGGCACCACCCCACACCTCCCGGGCCGGGACAGAGCCCAGCAGGCACGGGGCCGCAGCGCCTGCTCATGCAGCATGACTGTGCTCCTGGGAGCTCCCAGAAAAAGCCCAGGGTGCCCGGAGGCCTAACCCCTAACGTCTGAAGATTTGCTTTCTCTGTCCAACTGTTCCCAGCAGCAAGTTCTGTAAAACAAGCAAGCAACAACAAAACACGTCCTTATGAGTCAGAAACGAGCAGGAGAAAATAAAACTCCGCAAGCCGGATTATGGGACATTAGATTCCAGTCAGGAATGTCTGTCTTGCTCCTTGCACACGTGTAAGGTGACATTTCAATAGTAGAAGCAGTGGGAACACACAAAAACCCACCACACACGTGTGTGCAGTCACAGCCCACAGACTGCCCCCGTCTGCCCGCCACGTGCAGCTGGGAGCACGAGTCTGCCACGGTGCCTGTTCTCAACCCGGGGCTGGAGAGCACTAAGGGAATGTAGGTTACAGACATTCCTCGAGCAGGAGAGCGTGGGCAAGGGCACAGAGGGATGAAAACACACATCGTACATTTTCTTTCAATCCATTCATTCAGCAAACGTTTACTGAGGACCAAGTACGTGCGAGCAGGCTTCAGGTAGACAAAGACTGTAAAAACGTGCTGAATTTCCTGCTGTCAAGCAGTTTAGGGCCTGGTACTAGTGACATGTGTGGAATCAAATGAATGGAAGAGAGAAGGTCAAATGCAAGAAAAATGCACGCAAGTTACAGCAGAGTGGCGTCAGTGACACACCTGTCTGGGATGGCCAGGCAGGGCCCCTTGGAAGGAGGACATCCCATCCAACGTAGGGAGGAGGAGGACTCAGTCAGTGGGGGGAGAACGCGTGTTCCTGAGAAGGAACAACATGTGTAGGAGAACGGCATGGTGTGTCTGGTTGACTCCGCGAGAACACAGGCACGCGGGGAGGGGAGCAGGCCCACGCACGCGAATGGACAAACGCGGATGAGTCCAGTAAGATGATGTGACAGGAAGCTGTACCCTCGCAGTCTGGCCTCTGTCTGCCTCCCCACTACAGAGACCTTTCAGGAGCAGAGATGAGATCTCCTGAGACGGAACCCACAACAGCATGAACAGGAAGGAGGGAGACGGAGAACCCGTGAGCCAGGCACAGGCGTGTGGGCCTCCCTGCGCTGCGAGAGGGAAGCTGACGGAGTACCGACACAACCGTCCTGAAACGGGAGGACAGACTGGATGGCAGGGAACCTGATTAGGCCAACAGATAGAGGGAGCCTAAAACTGAGAAGAGGATGGAGAGGATGCCCGGAAGGCGGGTGTGCAGGGGCGAGATGCAGAGCGCAGTAAGCCCAGGGGCTGGCCGCGGCCAGGTGGAGGGTTGTCGGGACTCGCCCACAGGACGGCGGTCCCCTGCCCTCCACAGATGGCGCACGGGAAGCCAGCTAACGTTCGCCCTTGCGCTCTGTCCTGGCGGAGGCGGCGCTGGTGCTGAGCGAACCCCACTGAGGAAAGACTCCATTACTGCCGAGAGAGAAGTGAAAACACAAGATGGCCAGCTGTCTGGCTGCGAGCATTTCAGAGCTTCAGAAAACCCAAAAGCTGCTTTCTAAACAAGCTTGATTTTCCTTCGGGGTCAGGAACATAGGTCTGGATCTCCAGACTCCTGCGCTACTGTGCAGAGCGGCCGCGGCAGGACAGTGACCGCTGGAAGGTGCCGGGCCGGCAACGAGATGGGCCAGTGCCGAGTTCCAATCTGTCCCTAATAAAAAGACGAAGCTTCTGTCCCCAGAGACACCGGGGATTTCTGGTAGACAAAAGGTGAGCAAACCCAAATGCACACACACAACAATAAAAGTGGAATAAAGGGGCAGTAAGGCACATTGAAACCCAAAAAGCACTTGGTAATATCCTGGGTGAGGGTTTTAAAAAAAAGTCTCTATTTCAAATACCACGGCATGCACGTCAGAAAAGCTGAAGGACACAGAAGGAAAATATTCCCCCGTGATTCTCTCACTGTGAACACTCAGCTGCATTTCCCTCCAGTCACGTGAACACACGCATGCGTTATTTACGCTCCTGGATTTCTGTGTCCTGTGTATCCTATCACAGACACCTGCGCGCACCCTGCCTTTTCTGCGAATGAAGTGGCGGACACTTCTCCTGGTTGGTGGAATAAACGTCAGGTCCACCTGAAGTCTGGGCCTAGAGGTATGTGCTGTGTCTTGGTCCTGTTCCCGAGGATCGAGCTTTGCATTCACCCAGCCTCATGGGAGCACCCGTGAACATCAGCACATGGTGGACACGGGGACAGCTTCCGTGGGAAGCTGAGCAGAGCTCCCTCCCTATCAGGGGGTCCAGTAGCAACCCCGGCACCTCCTGGCCTTGCAGACCAAGGCACTGGGGCCCAAGGGGATGGCTTCGGGTGTGACCCCCATCAGACACACCCAGGGGCACGTTCCCTCGCTGCCACGTAGAGAGTGTGCCTTCCCTGCCTGCGTCTGCTGGCATCACTCCTGTGACAATGAGCATGGCATTACAAATTCTATTAAAAACACAATTTCTGATAGCCACGTAACAGTCAATTATATAAATGTACATAATTTACTAACCATGCCCTATTGTCAGACATTTTGGTTTCTATAAATAACAGAAATACAATCCTTGCATTCAACACTTGGCCTATAGATTTTTTTTTTCCCACTAGAAGAGCCTTCCAGGAGGGAATCATTCACTTACTCAAAAGCTTTCAAGACTCTTTGTTAGAGATCATCAAATGGCTTTGTGGCAAGGCTGCAGCATGAGGACGTGTGTACTTTCATGAAAACCTCCACATTTCATGGCAGGACATCCAAACGTGGAAGGCAGAGGGACCGTCCCTCACACCTGAGGTCCAGCTTCTGCACGTCCTGAGTACCTGTGCACCACAGGAGCCGTGCCCACCTAGGGATGAGGGGAAATGGGGGAAAGGTGACCCTGGCTAACACCCTCAGGGCCCACGTCACGAAGCCCCAGCTCCAGCAGTGCAAGGAAATCAGAAGCGTGGGGAAGGCCCAGATGTGAGGAGAGGGCCCAGGCCTCCAGCCACAAGGATGGGGGTGTGAAACCCCGTTCCTGGGCCTACCAGCTGATCCCCGAATAACAACTGTAAATGACGTCAGTCCTGCTCAAAAGCCTCCAGTGCCTTCCTGGCTCAGAGTAAATCCAGAGCATGTCCATAAGCCCGTGAGGCTCTGTCCTGCTCTCCTTCCTCACCTCCTCATCGCCCTTCTGCCACTTCTCATCACCGGACGTCGCCCATCGGTACACACCCCACTAGAACGTCAGCCCCAGGAGAGCAGAGACTTGTCTTGGGTTCGCAGGTGAGTTCACGGGACTGAACACGGCGGGCTGCAGGCACGTGGCAGGCCCTCAGCAAATCCTGGTGCAGGAATGAATAACATGGCTGATCCCCTCAGCTGCCCCCTGTGAAACCTGGAATAGCATCTAGGAGGAGCAGACATAGTATTTCCAGACACCCAGCATGGGGCTTGGCACAAAGCAGGCAACTACATTGTTCGCCACTGCCTGGCACAGTGGTCAAGGTACAGCGTGGAGCATGAGATCCGCAGAGCTGCAGAAGAAACATTACAACCTATTCTACTTCTATTTCTATGTATTTTACCCCCAAATACACAAACTGCCCTTGTACCGGTATGTAGCGTGTGGGCTGAGAATAGTCCGTGGACGTGAGTACGATGGGTGTCCAGGCAAAGTGGGGACTAGAAAGGCCTTGCTTTTGATACCGGCAGACCCGGGCCAGACTGACAGCAGCCGCTTGGTCCATCCAGGGCAGAGAGCTTCACTTCAGCGGGCTTTTGTGTCCCATCTGTAAGACATGGAGGTCACAGTGGCTACCATCCCAAGGGCCACCGTGAAGAGTAGAGGAAGCCTTCCGAACAGAGAGCCTGGCGCAGGGTTGAGCTGAAGGGGGACGCAGACGCGGGCTGCGCCCCCATCACTGTGCTCTGGGCTCAGGTAAGATGCAGGGCACACTCGGCGCATGTGCAAATCTTCTGCACAGATCTTATAAAGTGAATCGTGTAATGGAGCTGTTAGAGACGGAGCACTGGACCAAATACAGAACCGGGGAGCAGCAGGAACATGGTCAGCAGCTGAAGTCTGGACCTTAGGGCTGCTGGCCTCAGAAAGCACAAGTTTCAAGACCCCCATGGTTCAGAAGGCGGGACTGCACGTCAGCACAGGGACAGCTCCTGCTCGGTACCCTGCAGGGGCAGCCAAGCGCTACGCACCCCACCGTCTTCTCCAAACCGCTCCAGAACCGCCGGGAGGTAAGGCAGGGCAGGCATTACCATCCACCTCGCGCTCATCAAAGTGAAGGGCCGACCCTGAGAGCCAGTCCCTGGGCTGGCCTCCGAAGGCGTCTCTTCCGCGCTGCACACATGCACCCACTCTCCCTCTAGCTCTCTGTGCTCCTGTAACAGACCGCCACATACAAATTGCCCAACAGACTTCCAGGAACACAGATGATCACGGTACAGCTCCGCCAGTCGGAGGTCTTCACATGGGTCAGCAGGGCTGCATTTCCCCAGGAGGCTCCAGAGGAGAACCAGCTTCCCTGCCTCTTCTAGTTTCTGGAGGCCACCTGCATGCCTTGGCTCCCTCCAACCTCTGCTTCAATTGTCCCAGCTGCCCTGCCTCAGACCCGAGGACCTCCCGCTTCCCCGGTAAGGATCCTTGTGATTACACTGGGCTACCCAGATACCCCAGGTGCAGCGGACTGCCGGTTTGTGTCCCTCCAAAATTCCAGTGCTGAGTCTCTAATACCAGTATAATGGCATCTGGAGGTGGGGCCTCTGGGAGGTGAGCAGGTCATAAGGGAGGAGCCCTCATGAATGGGATCAGTGCCCTTATAAGAAGAGACCAGAGAGCTACTATCCTCCTTCTACCTTGTGAGGATCCAGTGAAAAGGCAGCTGTTCGCAACCCGGAAGAGAGCCCCCTCTAGAGCCTGACCGTGCCGGCACCCTGATCCTGGACCTCCCACCTCCCAAACTGGGAAAAATAAGCTTCTATTGTTCATAAACCATCTTGTTACAGGAGTCCCAACAGACTAAGGCACCAGGATCATCTCCTTATCTCAAGGTACTTAATTACATCTGCAAAGTTGCTTTCGCCATGTAAGGAAGCACACCACAGGTTCCAGGGATTTGGATGTAGATATCCGGGGTGGGGGGGTATTATTCTGTCCACCACCCTGGTTAATCACTTACTGCTCCACTGACCCTGGGGAGAGAGAAAATAACTAAGCATCGCCCCTGCTCCCAATGCCCCCACCTACTTGGGGAGAGGTACCTGCAGACACCTGGTAATGGCAGAGTGCAGCCTCAGCCACAGGGGCAGGCAGGTAGCAGATGCCGTAGGACATGGAGAAGAAAGTAGGGTCTCAGGAGGTCAGGGAAGGCCTCTGGCAGAGATGATGCCTGGCCTGGGTCAAGGAGAAAGAGCAGGGAATCCACGCTGAGAGAAGGGAGAAACCAGCCTACACCTGACTCGGACAGTACACCCAGTCTCGGAGATCCTTGGCCCAAACCCTCACCAAGAACCCACAGCCCGGGGGAAGATAAAGCAACTGGGGGCATCCACGAATCAGAAAACCAAATTCCAAGTCTAGTCTGGGTTCTTTCACCAGCTGGCTACAACATCTTGCAAAAGCCACTTTGCCTTCTCTGGACTTGAGGACCCACATCGGTAATGTGGGGTCTAGGCTTTGGGGATCTCAAAGACCCCTTGCAATTTTCAGAGTCAAGGGTTAGGTGTTTTCAGAATAATCATTACAAGTATTCAGAACCACATCTCCAAAATAATACTAAGAATAGTTAAGAAAACATTAAGAAGTTGAAGAGGGAAATCAAACATGGCAAAACTGGTTTTCCCTAC
>NW_024427107.1:76991290-77023118 GCF_017311325.1 Ursus maritimus
TGAGTGCTTGAAGTTAAGCAATGTTTGAGAGAGGCTAGATTTTTAATTTTCCTAAAATATTAAACATTTCTACCAAAGAACTATGACCTCGGGGCTACTAACATGTGCACTGGAGAAGATGATTCAGTGAGAGCGGCAGAGAGATGCTGCCTGCAAAACCAGCCAAACAGCAGCTGCCTTCTCCCATGGGAACCTTCATCCTACACTGACCCGTGAAGGCAGGCCAGGCCCAGCGCCCTCCTTGCTGTCTGTCCTGAGCCCGCCTGGCTGGCGGCAACTGTTGCCTGGTCCATTTTGGTCCCCTAGAGCGGGCGCTCCCCAAGGGAGGCGCTGCCTACCCCACCCCCCATGCCACCTGTAACTACAGTGCAAAGTTTGCTCCTCTCAGACCTGGACACCTGGCACACTGCCTCACACATTCGGGCACCTAGAAAGGGCTGTTAATGGAGGAGTAGTGAGAATATTTTTGGGTATTTTGAAATATCCCCTCTGTGATCCTGGGCCTTGCTGGGCTCTCGGAGGTCCTCCCCACGTGACAACTCATGAAATCACCTTTCCTCCAGGCTAAACACCTGGGTGAGGCAGCAGCCGCTCCTCTGGGCCCCCGGCCTCCTCGGAACAAACCGGGGTCTGCATCAGCCCCACCAGGTGGGGGAGTACAAGGCTCGTGCATGGAGCTGTGGACGGTGAGGGGACAAGGTGTTCTGAGGTCCTATGTAAGCAGAAAACAATGCTTCCGTGAATTTTTAATAGAAATAATTATCAAGAACAAAGGCTCCCAAAGCACAGAGGCTTTGCCTCCTGGCCTCTGGGAGCCCCCAGCTGGCATGGGCTAACTAAGATTTTCCTATCAAGGTGTCCATTAGCATTCATCGACCATAACCTCTGCTTCCTTGTTCCAGAAACATCCCCAAATACAAGGAGCAAACACAAATAATGCAATTACTTTTTTAAAAATAGAGAAGAATCCCAGAGGAGAGAGAGGGAGCTCCATGTTAAGTAGGGAGTCTGCTGTGTGCTGAACGCAGAACAGACTCATGAGGGATGATTAATTGGAAAGAAGAGAATTCCTTTAACCTAATCACCAGTCAGCAGTGCTAAGGAAGCAAGGCAGACAGGCATCTCAGAGGGCAGTGTGGCCTCCAGAACAACGCACTGCATTCTCACTGAGGGAGGGGGCTTCCCAGGGAAGAGGTCCTTGGTATATACCAATTCTGAAAAGAAAAAAACTTCCAGAAAGGATGGGCGAACACAGCGGGAAAGGTCAGGGCATGGCCCCCTCTGCCACTCTCCCATGGGGCCGGGGCTGCCAGTCCGTCCAGTCCGTCTCTCCCATTACCAGGGGGTTTCAGGCCTCCCTGTCCTTTGAGTCACTGAGAGGCCAAGAAGTATACGAGCCAGGCAACCAGTGCTGGGCACTCACTGGGTGTCCGAGTACCACAGTACCGCAGCGTAGCTGGAGTCTCACAGGTGCTCAGTAAACCCCAGCAGACACAGTGCCCACCACGCACCCGTGCATCACACAGGCCAGACGGGCACTTCTGTGTGCCCTCCTCAGCACCACGGCACCAGGAATGCCGTCCGAATACACACTGGAAGGAGGGAAAGAGCGTAGAGCCGACCGTAACCAACACGTTCAGAGAGGGCAAAGCAAGCCTGCTAACAGAGGGCGAGGACGAGGGCCGGAGGCGCCAGGCTGGAGGAAATGTGAGGATGGGGGAGATCGCAGCCATGTCCACATGCTCGGTGTCCCTCCCCATGGGACTGTCCTCCCGCACCTCCTGATCTCGGGCTTCCTGGGACTTGCTGGACCAACAAAACGTGCAGCAGTGACGTGCTCCCGGGGTGCCGTGTGGCCCATGCAGCAGTGACGTGCTCCCGGGGTGCCGTGCGGCCCGTCCCCTTCCCTTTGCTCTCTGCCACGAAACCAGCACATATCAGACAGAAGGTGAGTCGTGAATGACAGCAACATGAGCAGAGCGAGAGCCACCCTGGGATGCCCAGGAAACTCGCTGTGCTAAGTCACCAAGATTCTGGGTCCCCTGTCACTGCAGAGAACCTTGGCCACAACAGCAGGATATGGAAAGGGATTTGGAGCTGCTTCTCTCTGGCTGGGAGCCAACAGAGAGCTGACGAGCACGTGAGTCCGGCCGGAGTGGCTCCCAGGGCGGAGAGCCTCGTAAGCAGACACCGACATCACATGGGGGGTGGAGGGCGCAGGGCCACAGTCTCAGAGGACGCAGAGACAGGCAGGCCGCGCGGCACAGGGCACTCCCGAGAAAGGTCCGCGGGCACCGACCGGGGCCGCATGCCCTGAACCGCTCTGTTGTGCTGCTCAAACACAACGGCTTTCGTTTTCATCTCCTTCTGTGATGGAGCAGTAACTGGAAACAGCATGGTGGAAAGGCCAGTGAAGCATGCGCTGTTTTTGGCTTTTAAAAATGTGCAATGATTCTTATAAAACTCAACGTACTCTGACCATGTGATCCAGAAACCGCACATCTTGGTATTTACATAAAGGAGCTGAAAACGTCTGTCCACACTGAAATTGCACATGGATGTTTACAGCAGCCTCACTCGTCCTTGCCAAGACGCGGACCCAACCAACGTGAGCTGCAGGAGGCGCGGGCACGCGGGCTCCATCCACACAGCAGTACCACTCGGCGCTGAAGAGAAATGAACCTTAAACGTGGATCGCTAACTCAGAGGAGCCAACTGGAAAAGCTACACCCTGTATGATTCCAACTCTAGGACGCTCCAGAAAAGGGAAAACTGAGGTGACAGTAAAAGGATCAGTGGCTGCCAGGTTTGGGAGCACGGCAGGCTGAACAGGCAGAGCACAGAGGACTTTATAACGGTGCGTGCAGGTCACGATACATTTACCCCAACAGTAAGAGTAGGGGGTAAAAAACTTTCCCTAATAAACTGGTCCCCTGGTGATGAGGGATGCTCAGTGACATGGGCTTATGCTCTGTTTTATTATAGGAAACCCGCAGCCTTTGGCCTGGAGTCCTACGACCTCCGCACCTCTCAGAGCCAGCTTATTATCTGTGTCCTCGGGCCCCCATCAAGCCCTGGAAACAGGCTCCTCTGTCAGGAGTCGCCAGCTCTTTCCCAGCATGGGAAGCCCACTCTGTCCCCTGTCTTGAGCCTCAGGAGTCTCCAGGACGACCCTGAAGTCAGGAGGGAGGACACGGCTGCAGGGACAGTAGGACGCGGCAGGCCTGCGGGGCTCTGGAATGCTGCTGGTGCGCACCGTCTGCCAACAGCTCATGCGCTCCTGAAAGCAGACGTCCACTCCCTCAGAGCCCCATAGTAAAGGGCCTTTGCCTCTTTTCCTCTTCAGAATGCCGTATTCCCAACACGGGAGAGCACTCAAAGTTTCTCTAAGAAAACAGAGGTAGCCTCCCATTTATGGAGCCATTACTAAATGCTGGACAAGCTCGATGCCAGGGACCTGAGCGCTCATACTCACCTCGCCAGGCAGGTGTCATCCCCGTCCCTGCTTTGCAGATGTCAGCACAGACGCTGGACTGAGTACTTTACCTGGCATGAAACAGTAAGCAGGAGTAATGCAGGACGACTCTGACCCAGGTCTCCATGCCCCGGAGCTCCCGGCCTTTCCACCATTTCTGGAGAGAATGTCAGCCCCGAACTGACTTCAGACAAAGCCCATGAGCTGTGATAACATTTCACGGGTATTACAAATAACATCCATGGTTTACTGTGTGTGTGCAGGTGTGTATAAACTCAGGTCTCTGAACACACGCGTGCACACAGAACATACGCTGTGTATCACACGCATGTACTCCAGGCATGTCTGGACAGAGATTCAGGAAGGCAGCCAGCAAGACGACCCTGCATGGGCAGAAGACTGTTCCCACACTGGAAGGCTCAGCACCCACGCTCCAGGAAGGACACACAGCCCGCCGGGCCTCCTGCACTGGCCGGGCCTGCATTCTGCTCGCCTCGCTGCGGGCCTTCCCTCCCAATACACCATGAGGCCTCGGAGTCGCTGGCCTTTGCTGTGTGTGTCTCAGGGCCTGGCACACGGTTTGTTCCTGGTAGGAGCTCCCGATTTGGTCGGAACGAGCGGTGGGACGGAGCTCGGTACGGTCAGCGACTTACAACCTGGCTCAAAGCCTGGCTCGTACGCGAGCCCAGTGTCGCCTGGAACGAGTCAGGTGATCTCGCCGAGCCTCAGTCTCCCCAGCCGGCAAGCGGGGATCACCCGGTTCGAGGGCAGGAGAGGAGGCCTGAGAGAACCGCAAGTCGTCTGCCTGCGGGTGGGGTGCTCGCATGTGACCACACCAAGTACACAGTGGCAGCACAGTCAGCGCGGAGAGCTCGGATGCTCCTTCTCCGCCGTGGCCAACGGGCATCCAGCGAAGCTCTCGACGGTGCTGGTTTAACTGTGTCTACCTCGGGCAGGTTCCAGCGGCGTATCGGTCTTGGAGTTAGTGTGACTTCGCAGAGACTTTCTGAACCGACACAGATTAAATGACTCTATTATGTCCGCCCCATTTCACTCGGGTTCTGCCGCTGACAGTTCCGATCGGCAAGCACTCAGCTCCAAGACCCTGCCTTGTGACCCACGTTCCGAGCCAGTTTTCCACTCTGAAGTACCTCCTTCATTACGTGAAAAATGTCGTGGAAGCCACTGACCGAGGAAGGCCGCTGCGATTTTCCTGGGCGTCGTGTGCCTCACCTGAGACCCTCCCCCCAGAAAGGAAAGTCCCTGGGCTGACTTCAGGCCTGTCGATGAAGGGGGCCCACGCCCAAATCCTGCCAACTCTTCCTCCCTGCCGAGCATCTCTGGGACCCAGCCTCTCCTCGCAGCACCAAAGGCACTCGCAGTTGTCAGCACTGTGACGTCCCTAACCAGCACCCAGGCTCTCACCAGCTTTCCCCCCTTTCCGGTCGCTCCCTAGAGGCCGGTCAGACACTGTCCTCCCTAAAACCCTCTCATGACCATCCATTTCCCCCCAGAGAGAGACCCAGCGTTGGCTCACAGGTCCTGCTGCCTCCCTGCCTCGCCCTGGCCTCTCCTCTCCCGCCTGCAGCTCCAACTCTGAATGGCCTCTGGCCTGCAGAACCCCGTGTGTTCTCCCCGACCCCGAACCCCTGGCTGGCACAGCTATGCCCTCTGCCTAAACAACCCCCCACCCAGTTTGCCCTTGTCTCGCCAGCTCCTTCTTGGCCCAAAGCGCCCATGAAGGTCTTGCATCGAGAAGCTGTCCCCAGCCACCCCACCCCCCGGCTGGCTAGGGGATGAGCCCCTTGCCCTCACACTCCCGCCCCGTGCCCCATGCCAGGGGTGGGCAGTCTGCCATGAGCCTGGGCTCCATGCACAAAGCACTAGGTCTGGTTCTCAGCTCTTGTGACAGCACCAACTACTGAACAAATGGAAATATGAATGAATGCCAAAGGTTATCTGTTACAGATTTTAAAGCTCCAGCATAAAAGAAAGTGCCCCGGTGCACATATCCTACCGCCACCCGTCCCCATGCCCACAGACCTCCACCAAATCCCTGCAGAATGAAACACGTTATACAGACATTGTCTCTAACTACTTATAAAACACCCATGGCACAAGTCTGATGTAAGGGTGAGCCTCAAACTTCGAGAACCAACAAGGTGTCTACAGGGAATAAAATGTTATACTTTCCTTCTCAAATTTTCCCCACAGGAACAGATCTATCAGATTAAGGTAATGAGAAGAATCACACTTAGGAGGACACACCCAGGGTTACGGGGAACACAGGACGCCATTCTGTACATTAGAAACACACGTCCCCTCTAGGTGGGCGCGTGGCAAAACCCCACTCCCCCGGGTAGACCAATCAGAAAAAGGCATGCTTTCCTCCCATGGAACCCACACCCCTGGCACAGCTCCCAAGCAGAACGTGGGGGGACTATCAGACCCCCCCGGCCAGGGACAACATACACAAGGTACAACTGTACCATCACAGGCCATGGCCCCTTGTGAGTCAACTCAAAGCAACTGATCGAGGCATTTTCTACCCTGACCTCAGCATCTAGGCTGCATCCTGGAGCCACACAGAGAATGAAAACCTCAGACTCCCAACGAGCAGAGCCTGCCGACTGCTGACCCACTCAATCAGAATCATCTGAGCACCTACTACGTGCTGGACACTGGGCCAAGGAGGGGAGATATTCGAGAACAACCAAGACACAAACTGCTCTCGAGTAATTCACTGTCTGGCCCTGTAGTTCTTCCTCTTGACCACAAGTTAGAGTCACAAATCCCGGTGTCCTGCTGGCGCCCAGCCAATCGGACCAGGACATGGGGTTGGGGGGAGAGGACGAGCATCGCTCTTTTTCAAAGGTCCCTGAAATTACAATAGGCAGCGCAGCTGGGGACCCTCTAGTCTGGCAGGAGTGAGAATGTGCCACGGATATGCAGAAGAGCAAGACAACTGTACCCGGAGCTCAGGGGGCACAAGGCAGAGCTGGCTTCAGGCAAGGCTGTGCCGGTCCTGCAGGCACCCACTCTGCAAGCCACATCTCTGCTCTCCCAGCCTCGCACAGGTGGAAGGAGGACGTGGCACATGGGGGAAGGAGGGACTTGCTTCCTCTATGGCTTCCCGTCTGTTCCTGAGTGATGTCCTTCCACCCCGGGTTCCAACCGGTTGCAGCCCAGCAACATGGCATTTCCCCTCTCAGACTCCAGACCTCGGGCGTCCCCTACAGTGCTGACTATCAGCTCCACGCCACAGTCCCCAGCTTCTAACTAATAATCCCCACCCGCTGTCTAGGCCCCCGGCCCCAGGGACGATGATGCCTCCTGCAGCTGCTACACCAGAGCCTCCCTGGTGCACTCTACACTCACAGTTACCTAGTTACAACCTCACGCCTGGGAGCAATTCTTCACATTACATCCTCTCTGTGGCTTCCGACTCCTGATGGATGACAACTTTTTCTGCCTCCACTTCAGACAGCATTGAGAAGCCAGGGAAACGAGGCTCCCAAGAACAGCTAATTACTTGAGCAAAACTCTGAGACAGTCATCTCGCCAGAAAGGAAGCATGACACCTCAGACACATGCCCTTCACCCAGGCTGAGACGTGCTCCAGCCAAGGTGGCGAAGCTGGGGGGAACCGGTCCCCGGGTGTGACACAGGGTCCTGCAGAGTAACTGTTTGCCACCTGTGCAGTGCCCACTGTGGGTCTCGGGGGCGCTACTCGACACAGCTTAACGTTAGTATTTGTAACGATCTGTAATGTTGGGCAATATTGTCCCCATTTTAAAGAAAAGTGCTTGGACCCGAAACCATAAAAACCCTAGAAAAGAACACAGGCAGCAACCTCTTTGACCTCGGCCATAGCAACTTCTTTCTAGACATGTCACCAGAGGCAAGGGAAACAAAAGCAAAAATAAACTATTGGGATTTCATCAAAGCTTCTGCGCAGCAAAGGAAACAGTCAACAGAACTAAAAGGCAGCCAATGGAATGGGAGAAGATATTTTCAAATGGCATATCTGATAAAAGGTTGCTATCCAAAACCTATGAAGAACTTATAAAACCCAAAAAATGAATAATCCTATTTAAAAATGGATTTTTTGAACAGACATTTCTCCAAAGAAGACCTCCAGATTGCTAACAGCCCCATGAAAAGATGCTCAACATCACTCAGCATCCCGCAAACACAAATCAAAACCACAATGAGATACCATCTCACACCAGTCAGAATGGCTAAAATCAACAACATAAGAAACAACAGGTGTTGGCGAGGATGCGAACATGTTGGTGGGAGCCAACTGGTGCAGCCACTCTGGAAAACAGTGTGCAGATTCCTCAGAAAGTTAAAAACAGAGCTCCCCTCCAACCCAGCAGCTGCATTATTAGGTACTTACCCAAAGAATACAAAAATACTACTTCAAAGGGATACATGCACCCCGGATGCTTATGGCAACATTATCTACAATAGCCAGATATGGAAGCAGCCCAAGTGTCCATCGACTGATGAACGGATAAAGGTGTGTGTGTGTGTGTGTGTTAAAGGTGTGTGGGGTGTGCGTATACACACACACACACACATATACACACACGCACTATATACAGTGTATGTGTACGTGTATAATGGAACATTATTCAGCTATAAAAAAAGACGAAATCTTGCCATTTGCAACAACATGAATGGAGCTTGAGCGTATTATGCTAAGTGAAATAAGTCAGAGAAAGATAGTGTACGATTTCGCTCATATGCAGCTTTAAGAAAAAAAAACACAAATGAGCAAAGGGAAGAGAGAGGGAGAGAAATCAGGAAATAGACTCTTATTTATAGAGAACAAACTGATGGTCACCAGAAGGGAGAGGGGGAATGGCGGAAGCAGGTGATGGGGATTAAGGAGGGCACCTGTCACGATGAGCACTGGGGTGCTAGATGCAAGTGCTGAGTCATTGTACTATACACCTGAAGCTAATATTACGCTGTAAGTACACTGAAATTTAAATACAAGTAAAAAAAAAAATAAAACAAAATACAGAAAAGCGCTTGGAAATTCACCAAGGCCAGGCCACTTGCCCAGGACGGCTGAGCCAGCCGGCGGTGGGCCTGGACACAGGCTGGGTGCGGCCCCAGGTCTGTGTCCACCTGCCTCAGTCCGCGGGACAGAACAACTCAAGACCACCTGCAGCCGGGGCGGGGGCACGTGTAAAGACGGACCAAAGGGAAGACTCTGATCGGGAACACAGAACAAACGCCCACAAGACGCCCCATGTCGGAGGGTTCTGAGGAAGAGAAAGCTGCATTGGGTATGGATCCAATCCAGTCATCTTTTCCTTTTCTGAGAGAAAGGATTTCTCCACCATCTGAATCAGCAAACGGCTGCATGTTCCAAAGTGCTGACTCTGCAACCTGACAGCTCCTCCAGGCTGGACTCCAGTGTTTCTCCTTGCTGCCCGCCAATCATCAGAGGCTCCTACCCATCCAAGGGCTGTCTCCGTTTCTATTAGGAAACTTGAAAACTGCTCCTTACAAGGGAGGCAGAGTGGCGTGATGGAGGCCGCTCTGGACAGGGGACTGACCACCCCGGGTTCCACTGTCACTGCCCAGGGCCTACTAACCAGACCTGAGCCTCATTTTCCTCATCAGTCAGCTGAAGAGATGAGAACATGTCAAGATGATTTCTCCTTGCTTCTGGAAGCCACTTCTGAAGGACTCTCTCATATTCCTTCCAGACTGAAAAAGAAATTCCCCAAAGCCCTCCAGAATGACGGCAGGAGGGACCACCCAGGTCAAGGGCACAGCCCATCAGTGCCAGGGGCAGGGTGTGCCACCCTGATGGAGGATGGGCAGCAAGTGTAAATATGGTCGAGGAACGCCCAGCACGAGCACGGCGCTGCACACAGCGAGGGGCTCCCTGGATGCCGCACGCGGTTCTTCAGAGCACGCGGAGGAACTAAACAAGACCAGTGAGGTTGCAGGCGGCTGAGTGGGGGACCAGGTGTTTGAGTTGGGCTGTTCTAGGGGTGGGGATGCAGGAACCTGCAATGCAATGTGCGGTAGGGCTGCACCGAGATCACTGTCATCCGCTTCCAGGGGCAGGCACTCAGCAACCACGGGCACCCAGGCAGGGCCTCGCCGTGCCATCACCGTCCCTGTCTCCACGCACCCGTGAAGACTTTCGTGAGACCACAGCCAAAAGCACTGGAGGAGGAGGGGACCCTGGTCAGCTCCTCACTGGTCACCTCTCTGAGCCTGTTTCCTCATCTGCGGAGACGGGATGATGACAGCGATCAGGTAGGGTGGACCGCAGGCCGCAGCCCCGCCACGGATTAGCAAGAGGTGGGAGGCTCCACGGGGGCCTGGCCCTCTCTGCCACTGGGAGAGTGTCAAGGTCAAGTTCCAGAGTCACGACGTGCAGCGTGCTCCGGGGGCCCGTCCCTGCCCTCCCAGTGTGAAGGCCGTCCTAGGCTGCACGAGACGAGACGGCTCTGCTCACGGCCTAGCAGCGATCAGCCTCCCCGGGGAGGGAGCGCTTTCACGTTGCTGCCGGGCCCGCTGCGCAGCCGGTGCCTCCGTGTGACGCAGGGGAACAAAACGGGGTAGCTTGAGGCACGGAGTAACATCTATTACCAGAGATTAAAAAGATGCATACATAAATGAGGGTGGTCATGAAATTTAATTTTAATGGTTTGACAATTAAGCAAAAAACCCACAATAATTATCATCTTAATTTACCAGTAAATCAGCTGCTGGCAACATTGTATTTTCTTAAGAAAGTTGATGCTGTTTTACTCAGAAAAGCTTTCTATGGTTTCTGGTCATCTTTTGAAATTAGAGCTGCAGACAGCTCCTGTAGAAAGGCCCAGCGGTCGACGGGCGGCCCTGGGTTCCGGTGGCAACCAACTGCATGACCCTTGGCAAGTTCTGACCTCTCCTACTCAGAAGCAAAAACAGGCACAATGTTCACACTTGAGCTTCAGCCGTGAGGCATAAAGATGCCCTTGCCCACGAAAGTGGTGCCTGCAGCACGCCAGCCCCCAGAGGAAAATGACGTTGCTGCGGGCACCCAGCTGCGAGGCTGGCAGAAGACATTCTGAACGTGGTGATGGGGGGAGGGGGGCCCTGGAAACATCATCACAACAGACCGAGCGTCCTGAATCACGTTTGGCAAAAGTGAACTTAACTCGTGGTCCCTAATTACAGAATGGATGCACCAACCACGCCACAGACCCTCCCGAGGCAAGATGAGTCAGTCATTTCCAGAGGACCTTCTAAAGAAGAGATCAGGGAGGTGAGACAGTACTTTGTACATCCATTTGCTGAAAAGCTGTCGCTTAAGTTCTACGATTAGAAAGAAATCTCTAAGAAACATGGTAATAGGAGTGATGCTTCTAAGCTAAGAACGCAAGCGTTCTGTCGGGAACCCTTGCAAGCCGCTCCTGGCAGCACACTGTCCCTGCACCTGGGCTGCCGTCATCCCCTTGTACACCAGCCCCAGCTCACTCCTACTCAGCTGTCCTGCTCAACACAGCACCCCTTCCTCCAGGAAGCCTTCCCAGCCACCCTCACCCCTTTTGGACCAGTTTTCTTCCCACGTGCTTTCAATTCCCCTTACTGTGCATGCCAACTGCCTGTTTGTGCGCCTTTACTCCACACCAACACAGAAGTCCCACCTTTGCTCGCTGTCTCACCTCGTGGCAGGCCCTGGCACCAGCCTGAGACTCGGGGAATGTGTGTGGAATGAATTCATGAACACCTGGGATGCCAACAACCCAGTATGCTTCTCCATCCATCCTTCTGCCGGCCTTCACACTGGACAGTGGACTTCACGGCGCTGGTCACAACTTACCAAAGGCTGCACAGAGCGCAAGGGGGAGAGGAACGGAACCGGTTCTTAACCATCGGTCACCGCTGTAAGCAGAGCCGTGGAGTCAGACAGCTGCGGAGCCCACCAGGGGACTCTGATCGCTGCTCAGGTCGCTCATCCGTAAAACGCAGACAAACCCTCCTGCGAACGCACCGTGTGGACTGAAGCGCCCTCACTTCCAAACACGCAGGCTCAGTGACTCCGCCTTCCATTGTTTCCTCCCCTGGGAAGCACGCGCTCCTGTCCTGGGTAAGATGAGGCCACCCCTTTCTACCTGGAGGAGAGGAGCAGCACAGGCCCCAACAATCTAAGAGGACTTGAGTTGGTCCCTCTCCTGGAGTACAGGCCACCCTTAAAAGGAAGTCAAATGCCTCTTGACCCCGGGGTGCCCGGATTCTGGGAAGGGCAGGAAGAACGCCATGCGAGTCCCAGGACCGTGGCCTTTCGTCACAGAGCATTCCTTGCCATCTCCAGCAGAAAGTGTCGACCATCCGCCCACTTCCCAGGCAGCAGTGGGAACAGCACACGCAGGTGGAGGAATTAAACTGGAGTCACCAAGGGGCAGAGCCTGACCCTCTTCACAGCGGCCACGCCTGGCCACAGAGAAGGCTGCTTCAGCCGTGAGCACAGCCGGAGCTACGCTGGGGAAGGCTCCTCATGGGAGAAGGCAAGAGGCAGGCGACTGGTTGAGCTCAGGACTCCGGGAAGGGACAGGGCACTGAGGAGAGAGCTTGGGGACACAGGGACAGCATCTGTGGCCGAGGTCTGCAGGGCGCTTTCCGGTGCTGCCAGGTTCAGCCACCTCTGCTTCCTCCAGCAGAGTATCTGTGAGCACTGGGTTGCCCTCCCCAGAGGCAGAGCATGTGTCCGACCCGATCCAGGCAAGGCCAGAGATGTTTGAAAAGCAGATGGGAGGTGCCTCCCTGCGTCCCCACAAACACTGGGCTCCCCGGCACCACCGGTTAGCAGGGGCAGCAGGACAAGAGCCAGACATGGCTTCTGACCTCTGGTTTACCAGTCCCACCGCAGGTCAGCAAGATGCCCCGTCGGGCAGGTGCCCAGCTGCGGGAGACACTCGTCACCCTCATCACACCTAGCTCCCGGGCTGGGGGGGGGGGTCCCCTGCTCTCCCTGGCACTCCCCGAGCCCGGCGCAGGCACCACAGAACAAGTCTCCAAGTATCAATATTTATTGGGTGAACATTTTATGAATGAATAAAGAATGTGTGAGCTAGGAGCAGAGAGAAATGAGAATGTAAGAGAAGGGTCAATAATGAGGAAGCCCGAAGCAGAAAACTAATTTGTGATTATTTGCGAGTGGGATTGCCAACGTCATTCAGCCTTCCACCGATGCGAACGATTTAGCTGAGAACAAGTTTAACAATTTATAAATTTGTAACAACCGGTTTCATGTCAGTGTCATAAGAAGACCAGATTTACGTCCTCTGGGATCTCAGACCACATCAAAACATCCAGACAAAGACAGGCAGAGAGCAGACAGCTTCCTTCACGATTCGGAGAACAGCATGGGGCCCAGAGAGCTGTCGGTGGTGGAGACCCCAGGGGCTGCACGGGCGCCCTACAAAGGAGCCAGTCCTGCACCAGGCGCCCAACCCTGAGCCTTGGCCTCCGCGGCCCGTGTGCAGGAGCATTGGAGCCCCCACACAGCCACCCCCACACAGCAAGTGCTCTGCAAGGGCAGAGGCCGTGAGATCTCCAGGGGGATGCCCCCAAGTCACCTGGCCTCGAGCTTCCCACTATCAGCCCCAACGGTCCTGCACTAGGGGCCATGGGGACTGACTCGGCATTCCCAGGGTCATTAACAATAATCACATCAGACGGCACCACTCTGAAGCAAACCTCGGCGCGGATCAGCACGGAAATGGATAAAGTGGCGTATTCATGCAACAAAACATAAATAGCAGTCGAAAGGAGAGAACCAGATTTATATTTATCTCCAAAGCATAATGCTGATTTAAAGTTATAAAAAGACATATTTTTAAAAAGACATATGTGATATAGAAGCGCTTGTCATAAAAACTCTGAAAATAATGTTTGGTTGTAGATATAAATACAATAAAAGTAGCAAAACATGGTATGAATGATTCCATCGCCTCCAAGACTGCAATCCCCCCGAGGAGGGAGGGGAAGGGGAGGAAGATGGTGAGACGGGAAGGAGGACTGAACTGTTCTTTCACTTATTTTCTCCAACATCGTCTTCCCCCCAACGATTTCTTATGAAAAATGGCAAAGACAACAAATGTGGAAAGAATTCTTCCGTGAACACCCTCCATGCCCCTTGCAAGAGTCTGCACCATGAAAATTTATTCCATGTGCCTTTCCATCGAGCCTCTCCACTTCCCATCCCTTTCCATCGTTCGTCCTAGTTTTCAGGCATTCCAGAGACCACTGCCGGGACCGCGCAGCCCTCCAAAGCCTCCAGCAGCATAGCTGCGCTTAGAGCTCAACACTTGCACGCAGTTTTTCTTTGGATACAAAACCGACTTACAACAAAATTCTTAACAAATGCAAACAACATGCAGCCCCCACACACGTCAGGTTGCCCCCCAAGACCTTACCTGGAAAACCCCCGTACTGCTTCCAGTCCAAACCCCACCCCAAGCTCTCCAGAGGCAAGCAACGCTCTGCTTTTTCCATAGTAGGCCAGCTGGCTCATTCTGGGACTTCGAGTGACTGGAGTCGCATGGTACCTGCCTCTCCCGGGGAGGCTCCCTTCGCTCCGGGTTCCGTTCCTGGGAGGCCCCTACTGATATGTTAGGAATGTGCTAGGTTTGGTTGCTGCGTGTTCTTCCATTTGCAGGAAAAATGCCACCCTTTGCTTATCCACTCTCCCATAATGGACATCTGGGCTCTACTTTTTGGCTACGAGCATTCTTGTGTAGGTCTTCTTGTGAACAAACATTTAAACTTTTCCTGAATAAATTACTGGAGTTGGAACTGCTGGGCACCGAGTAGGTGTATGTTTAGTTTTGTAAGAAACCGCAGACCCTCTTCAAAGTGGCCGCACGCATTCACATTCCTGCCAAGGCGCACGAGTTCCAGCCACTTCACCTCCGCGCCCACACTCGGACCTGGCGGGTCCCTCACTTCAATCGTTCTGGTGAGTATGGAGTGAATTTACATTTCCCCCACTGACTCTGTTACTGTTAGCTACTTTTTAACATTTCATTTCCTTAAAATAAGAGAAAGACACAGACAAGACAGAGAAGGGATAGAGGGAGAAAGACAAGAACACACACACAGGTCTGGGGCTAACGAAAGTGAACCAAGTGCTTACATCTGGGATATGTGTGTGCTGGTTTCTAAGGTATTTTCTCCAGGTGGGAAGTACTTTGCAATTAAAAATAAAAATGGTATTCCATCTACATCTTATCCCAATGATAATTCTGTCTATAAGGGTATGCCCCTAACATCCAAGCTGGGCTTGGAGACACAGCAGTGGATCTGGGGAGAGGCCCGGCAGACGGCGGGGGAGGGCCTGGGTAAGGGGCCCCCAGAACAGAAGAGCTTCTTCCTGAAGTCAGGGAGCTCTGCCTGCCTTGGGACACGCCCACAAAGCCTGGCCTCACTCCTGGTCAGCTCTTACTTCCAACTCTGCTCCTGCGAGGCGTGGCCCACAGCTGACTCTGTGCCAGGGTCTGGTGGAGCCACCTTTTTGCCCTCTGGGGACAGGGTTTGGGTGGCGCTGCCCCTCTCCCAGAGGTCTGAGCCTTGCCTGTCTGTCTGTGGAATTCCTCCGAGGGGCTTTCTACAGATACTGATAGAGGCCCCACAATCAAGGCCAAGGCTTCCCGGATACAGCTTTCAGAACTGAAGAGTGAAGTCCTGCCCGGGAGCCTCAGGGTTCTGAGAGGGGGGCCTGGAAGCAGGTGCCCGTTTCCTTGGATGGACACCACTGGGCTTCGCCCCAACTTCACACCTGCCTCCAACCTGAAGCCACCTCAGAATCTTTCACGGAACCTGAATCACAACCAGGCTTCCCCTGAGAGAGAGACAAGACTGCCTTTCCCCTGGTGTCTCGGAGGGAGGGTTATCCCAGCGCCTCGCAGGTGGGGAGGTGGGGACACTCACCGCTGGCACTCGCCGGCGTGCAGGATGAGCTCCTCGTTGCCTCGGGCGCTGACGGTCAGCTCGTGCTCCGTGGAGTTGAAGACGTCCAGGAGCAGGTGGCACTGCCGGGTACTGCACAGAGGACAAGAGAAAGTTGAGGATCTTCTGGAAGCCAAACCAGAGCAACTTAAGACTTTTTCTCCTCCCAAACTGCTTGAGGACGTCGGAGGTGCAATTTATCAAAATGTCACATGCCCCAGACATACAGGATCACAGATGCTCACTCTGAACTCACCGAACTCTGCAAAATGGGTTTGGGCATCAGATCCTCCCCAGTCCCGGGGACACATGCATACAGCCCAGGGTGCCCTTGACAAAGCAAGTGGCCCTGGGAAGGTCACCAGAGTTCTCCAAGCCTCGTGTATGTGAGGACTAGAACACCTGACCCGGAAGTAAGACCACCAGTGGGAAAGCACGTGGCACACGGTGCCGATCGACAACCGCTGTATCCGTGCCATGACCCCAGATGCGGATGTCTGCTGCCTTCTGCAGGTATGGGGCAAGGTGCTGGGCACTGGCACATGGAGAACCATATCCCAGGTACCTGTGTGCGCACCTGTTATGAGCCTTGCACAGACTACTCCCTCCTTCTCTTCCGAGCCGCGAAGATACTGCAGATTCACTCATTCCCACCCTCCACACACCTCCACCCCTTCGATTTGTCTGGTCCAGAAAGGAAACACTAACATACTCAAGTTCCCAGTGCCCCCTGACACAGGACAGGTCCCTGAAACAAAGTTCTAGCCACTAAGGATAGGCTTCTGGAGGCTTTCTATCGCACGTAAGACCTGCCCCCGAGAGAAGAAGGTGTCACCCCTCAAACTCCCTATTTCCCCCGTCCACCCTGCGCCGAGATGAACAGGACACCGAGCAGCTCAGCACCCATTTGGAGGCAGTGGATCCAAGTGGGGCCAGGAGGAGTCTGGACACAGTGACGTCTTCAATAGCTGAAGTGGCCCCTCAGAGCCTCTGGCCCTCCGGACTTACCGGCTACATGTGCCGGACAAAATCCACCCACACGCGCATCGTCTGCACCACCCCCATTTGTTAGACTCCCGTTACGGTGGAAAGCTTGCCTACGACTCAGCCAGGGTCTCAAATACCACGTATCCCAGCGGGCACATGGCCAGGAATCCGGAAGCGTGTGCTGATCTGGACGGGACAGCCGTACCCACGACCGGAGCAGACAGAGAAATCAGCAACGGACGCAGAAGACATTCTGGAGTGGGGGGAGTACTTTCTCACAGGGAAAGAAAGACTCAGGAAAGGATCTGTGCTCTGGGTCTCCTTCAGCTTCCTGTGTCTTCAGAACATGACCCTCCCAAGGGCATCACAATTCTCAAATTTACTTCTCAAGGCTTCGCTGGTAGCAAAGGAAGGGTGGAACGCAAACAGCCCCGGCAGCTGGCTCTTAATTCCATCTCGACGCCCTCGAGGCTGCCCTCCCCAGACCCGTGTACGGGTAAGGACAGCGAGGCGCCCTCGAGGCTGCCCTCCCCAGACCCGTGCACGGGTAAGGACAGCAAGGCGCCCTCGAGGCTGCCCTCCCCAGACCCGTGTATGGGTAAGGACAGTGAGGCGCCCTCGAGGCTGCCCTTCCAGGACCCGTGTATGGGTAAGGACAGTGAGGCGCCCTCGAGGCTGCCCTTCCCGGACCCGTGCACAGGTAAGGACAGCGAGGCGCCCTCGAGGCTGCCCTCCCTGGACCCGTGTACGGGTAACGACAGTGAGGCGCCCTCGAGGCTGCCCTTCCCGGACCCGTGTACGGGTAACGACAGTGAGGCGCCCTCGAGGCTGCCCTCCCTGGACCCGTGCACAGGTAAGGACAGTGAGGTGCCCTCAAGGCTGCCCTCCCTGGACCCATGTATGGGTAACGACAGTGAGGCGCCCTCGAGGCTGCCCTCACTGGACCCGTGTACAGGTAAGGACAGTGAGGCTCAGCACATGGCCACAACACCAGTAAGGCGACCAACACCACAGACTTAGAACTCGAAACCCTGTGCTCTTCACGAAGATGGAAGCAAATGTTCCAAACCTCGTTGTCTGTTCTTCCCAGGGAAGGGAACTGAGGTGGAGAAGCGTGCAGCGCCCTGGCCAGGGACCGGGGCACACGCACACACTCGCATGCACGCATGCCCATCGGCACCCTCAGAGGCCACAGGGCGTCTGTGAAACACCGACTGTTCAAAAGGTGTGCGCTAAGCCACGCGCAGGGGCGGAAGGTGGGCAGCTCTCGTGTCCGCGTGCGTTGCTGTGAGGTGCGGCAACATGCGTCTTCAGAACAGCAGGCTCACACTGGTTGATTCCAGGTTCTTCGGGTGGGAGTGTTTGCCCCAGAGATTCAGCACTTGGAAAATAGTCATTAGCTCTGACAGCTCTGTACAAGAGGCCTCTTCACTCGGCTCACAGAAAAATGAGCTTTCCAGAATGAAGATCTATTCTGCCTTTGTCATAACTTCATGAAATCTTTAATCACAGCAAAATCTTTCATCAGGAATGGGAATTCGTAAAAAATTTATCAGATGAGGAAAATTGAAGTGATTTTTTTTTAAAGCAGGGAAGAAAAGACTCAAATATATGTTGTTTTCACTCATAGAATGTAGCAGCTAGAAACCTGCACAGGAATGAACAATAGAATGCCACATTTTGTGTCATCTATTTCTCCTGAGCGTGGGGGCCTCCTAATCCAGTGTTCCTGTTTCTCCTAATTTTTGGCATCACGATGTACTGGCAGATCGCTGCTTTCTATCTATCACTCATAAATTAATTCCCTTTCCTAAACACCAAAAGGAGCATTTTGTACCCAACCATAATGTCCTTTACTCTGTGTATCTTTCTGGATCGCTTTGGATGATTTTCTTAAGTTTCATCCTCCATTTGAGCATACAGTTACTTTTAATTCTAGCTTGCTTTGTTTTGTTCTTATTCTTTTCTGGTTCCATCCTTCTGAAGTATAGGGAAACCCAGGAAAGCTTCCTGGAAGAACTAGAATGAAGTAAGTCTTAGAAGGACATCCATCTACCTGGGAAGGGGACAATGCTGTCCGGGCAAAGAGAGCAGTGCGTGTGAACCCACCTCAATTGAGTGCGTGTGCACTGCTTCCTCTGTTGAAAATTAGGAACTGTATTACTTCCTCTAACAAACACAACATCTACTGAGTAACTGCTGTGTGGCAGGTACTGTTCCAGGCTCTGGGAATATGGAAGGGAACAACAGAAATGGATCATCATTTCACAGAAATCACACTCTTGTGATGAGAGAGGGCTGGGAAAGAGGAGGTGAGTTTACAAAACAAAACATTTAGTCATTTTGTAAAATGAGGAAAAATACATTCAAAAGGTTGCTGAATAGCAAGTAAAAACACAACCATGCAACCAATAACCATTCATATATATCAACTGAAAACAGTTACAAAATAATTTTTTAAGAAAGTATATCACAATAGCAATGCATTTAGGGATAAATCTTTTTAAAAGTGTCTGCAGAATGTTTATGGAGAATAGTTTTAAAGTTTTATAGAATGGTATTAAAGATGATGAATAAACACAGAAATGTATTATGCTCAAGGATGGGAAGACAATATTTTTATATAAGTCACCTCTTTTGAATTGTCTATAAATTCAATGAAACTCAATACAAAATCCCAACAGCATTTCAGTTTTGAACAAAGTTGACACACTGATTCTAAAATTTATATGTAAGACCAAAGGGCCAAGAACATACAGAACAATGGTCAGGAAGATGTTTGGAAGGGACTTGGCCAACCAGGTATCAAGGGCTGTTATAAAACTGTAGTAATGAAGGCACTGCCGGGGGCAGTGATATATAAATACATCAATGGAAAAAACAGCCCCAAAACAGACCCATGAATATAAGGCAACTACATATATGACTGAGAAGCAGTACTGATTAATAAGAAGATTCAATAAAGAGTGCTGATACACATGATTAGGCAGACACACAGAGAAATGATATCCCTACCTCATGCCATAAACAAAAATAAATCTCAAATACATTGAATAACTAAATGCTAAAAAAAATTTCAAATAGAGCATACAACTAAATGTCTAAATCCTTTAGAATAAAATATAGGTAAATCTAAATCCAAACATATCAAGAGTTATATTAAATATAAATGGCCTAAACATTATAATTAATAGAGATTGTCAGAATAGACTCAGAAAATAAGATTGAACCTTATGTTATCTAGAATAAATCCACTTTAAGTATAATGATATAGATAGGCTAAAAGTACAAGTATGGAAAAAATATGCCAGACAAACTAATTGAAAAAAAAAAAAAAACCTGGAGTATTATATTAGTAACAGACACTTTAGGGTATACTTCAGAACAGAGAAAATAAGCAGAGATAAAGAGGAAAGTCATATAATGATAAAAGCATTAATTCACCAAGAATACATAATAATTCTTAACATAAATCCACCTAGCTACAGAAGCTTCAAAAATACATGAAGAAAAAACTGAGGGAACTGAAAGGAGAAATGCCCAAAATCACAGAGTTGAAGACGGCACTCCTTTCTTAGCAATTTGACGTAGCAAGTAGACATAAAATCAGCATGGATATAGAAGAAACAACCCCATCAACCACCTCGATCTGACGGACACTGAGAGAACACTCCATCCAACAGCAACAGAACACACATACTTCTCAAGCATTCAGCAACATTCACCAGGAGATAGACCATATTCTAGCCCATGAAAAAAATTCCTGATGACAACTACGTTCACAAAAGCATTATGCAAAGGTATTTATAGCAGCTCTATTCACAATCACAAAAAGCTAGGAATAATCCAAAATGTCCTTCAACTGGTGAGAGAATTCACGTACACCTGTACACCTGTACACCTATACAGTGGAAATCTCAGGAAAAAAAATCAAACTATTCGTATATTCAACAACATGGGATAGATCCCCAAATCAATATGGTCAGTGAAAAACCTCACTTTCAAAAGTTTACATATAGCATAATTCCATTTATTTAACATTCTGGAAAAGGCAAGACCGCAATGGAAAACAGATTAGTGGTCAACTGTTGAGGGGTGGGTCAGGGTAATATTACAAGGGGTAGCATGAGAACAAACTTTTGGGGGGAGGGGTGATAGCACTGTTTTTTATCCTGATGTGGTGAATACATGATTCTACAAATGACTTAGAACTCATAAAACCATGCATCAGAAAGTCGATTTTAGGGGCGCCTGGGTGGCGCAGTCGTTAAGCGTCTGCCTTCGGCCCAGGGCGTGATCCCAGCGTTCTGGAATCAAGCCCCACATCAGGCTCCTCTGCTAGGAGCCTGCTTCTTCCTCTCCCACTTCCCTTACTTGTGTTCCATCTCTCGCTGGCTGTCTCTCTCTGTCAAATAAATAAAATCTTAAAAAGAAAAAAAAAGAAAGTCGATTTTACTGTATGTCAATTAAAAGTTTTTTTAATTGATGCAATTAAAAAATTAACATCATGATGAGTCTGATGAGCCTTAGTGCATAAAACCTGTTGTGAATACCAGTTCTGTAGCTTGATGGCTATAATATCTTAAGCACGTCATTTAAATTCTCTGATCCTCAGTTTCCCCAAGGGGGAAAAGAATGCCCTTATCATAAAATTATTAGGAGGCTCTAATGGAAAAATAGGTGAAAGTGCCTTGTTAAACTACAAGGAGGAAAAAAGCTCAAGCAAAATATTACATAGACACGAGAGGTGCTTATTATTAGCTTGGTGGCTGTCAGTGGAGCAGCCAAGGGAAAGCACACAACCCTGCCAACAAAGCAATCCCAGCTAATTATTCAATACGGACTCAGCTAAAAGTGAGCATGAGAAATTCCCACGCCAAGGTCGGAGTCTATCTAAAAACCGTGGTGCTTCAACCACAACGTAGGTGGGGCTCTTTCTCTCCTTGACCCCCCCAGAATCTGGTCAATATCTCTGGGGCCGCCAGAGTACATTAATGTTCTGAACATTAATGTTCAGTCATCCCAAGGAGTACAGTCAAGTGAGCAGACACAAAACCAAAACATGCAGGGATGGCCACATATCCTTCTGGCCAAATTCGTGTGGTCTTTCATCAAAATTCTCTAAGCCTTCTTATTTTTCTCAATCTGTCCTTTCCAGGAAAAAAAAAAAAAAAGCAGTACCCAGTTTGAGGATGGCAAGAAGTATCTCTGCTTCTAACTTTTCAGTTAGTAAGCTCTTAAATACTGTTTTAAAAACTTCCCTTTAAGAGAAGCAATTTGGGATGGCCGTCCATACAAGGACACAGAAAAACAAATGTCAGCAAGACTGTGCAGAAACCGGAACCCTCAAATACAAATGCAAAATGGTGCAGCCACTTCGCATAACAGTCTGGCAGGTCCTTACATGATTAAATATAGAGTTACCATAGGATCCAATAATTCCACTCCTAGGTATACCCAGGAGAAATACAAACAACGTCCACAAAAAAACTTGTACATAAATATTCAAAACAGTGTTACTCATAATGGCCCCAAAATGGAATCAACCCAAATGTCCATCAACTAATGAATGGATCAACAAAAAGGAGTTTATCCACCTAATGGAATATTATTCAACCCTAAAAACGAATGGTATGATGATACTTCACTGTGGGTGAACCTTGAAAACATTATGCTAAGAGAAGAAGACAGTCACATACTGTATAATTCCACGTACATAAAATATTTAGACCAGACAAATCTGCGGAGACAGAGAAGAGATTTGCAGTTGCCTGGGATGGAGGATGGGAGCCACTGGTAATGGGTACAGGGCTTCTTTTGGGAGGATGGAAAGTTCTAAATTTAGCTGTGGTGATGACTGAACAGCTCTGAATCTACTAAAAACACTAAATTACAGTTTAAGTGGGGGGGACTGTATGGTATGTAAATGATGTTTCAATAAAGATGCTTAAACAGAAAGCAACCATTTGAGACGCTGAGCATCCAGGACGCAGCATGCCCACTCCTTGTAGTTCTTGATCTGTTTTGAAAAGAACAAAGTGCAACTGCCCAGAGGAGGACCTGCTTCTGTGTCTTCTTCAAGGAAGGGAAGAAAATGTCTGGCTTGTTTTACTTAAGTTATGGGAAAGAGAAGTGGAAGAGATAGGCAGAGAGAAGACCATTGCCTACTTCCTATCACTTCCCCCACCCCCAGGGCACCCCCACCAGACCAAACCCACCCACTGCTTTGTGACTTTGTAGTCCTAGTGACTAAGTCAGCAGGATAGCAGGTGCTCAATGTTCAAATGAAATGCAACTACTGTTTAAAAGAAATCTTTCAATGCTATGGGGCAGTTCGTTTTACTGAAATAGGTTTGATTGACACATGAATAAAAGGTGCCTGTTCCAGCTCTCAGCGGGATTTCATTCTGGTTAAAGCATGAGTCAAATCTCCCTCCTTTCATCAGTCCCACAGACAGTATAAAGATTAGAGGAAAACCTACAGAGAGTGTGTTTTCTGGATGCAGACTGCCAGGGTTCAAATCTCACTTATGAGCTCTGTAATTCCAGACAAATTCGTCTCCAGGGCATCAGCGCCCCCATCTGTAAAATGGTATGTTAAAACTGACCTGGTATAAAAAAAAAAAAAGAAAAAGAAAAACTTAAACTGTCTTTAGTAAGTATACTGTTACAAAATGAACATCAACACGCAACATGTAATGATATAACCACCTATGATAAAATACGGATCACTTAAAACTACAGATTTTAATAATAGTTTAATACTACATATCAGTAAGAAATAAAAGTCCCCTCAAGATACACCTGTGAGCAGAAACAGAAAACTGGGAGGTGGTCCCTGGGAGGTGGCGCACCCGGAACCAGAGAGTGCGGACTACGGAGTCAGCGTCAGTTAGACGGAGCGTCCATCTGCTCAGGCCCACGACGGGCTCAGTCCCACCTCCCGGCTTCTACAGGTCTGTAGTATGCTAGCAGTGGGAAGGGCGATGACAGGTGTGCTCATCCTTGCAGAGGATGCAAGCCAACATCTGTTGGCGGGGTGGAGGGTGATGCTCCCTGCAAGCTGACCTACTAACTCCTGAATGGCCATGGCACCTGGGGGCAAGGGAGCTGGGTGTGGCCAGCAACACCAGCCAGACAGGTTCTCCAAGAAGCAAGGCAGCCCTTCTCTTGTTCCCTGGGGCACTCCTCACAGCCCAGCCTTGGGACCACCAACAAGGGGGCAAAGAGGCAGGGGTGGGCTGCCCTGTCACATGGCCCGCCCACGCAGGTTCACTAGCTGGACCGCCCCTCTGAGTCCCCCACCCTGGGCTTGACCATCCTCCTGGAGGATTTGAGATGGGAAGCAACCACTGAGAGCAGTGTCTGAACAATACGATACAAGCTCCCCAGAGGGAGCAGGGCTGCCCCTGCTACAGATGTAGTGGGGTTCTCCGCACCACAGATACCAGAGCGAAGCCCAGGACGCACACTCTCCAGGAGTTCCTCATTTGGGGACCAGTCCACTCATGGCCTACATCTCCTTGACATTAAATACCTTGCTATAGCCTGTACGTTGGAAACAACTTGGAAAGCTCATTAAATACTATAAAGGGGACTTAATTTGGCACTTAAAGTAATTCTTTTCAATATTTATTTTCTACATTTCCCAACTGCAGACCTATTTTATATCCTACTGGGGAAGGCAGGATGTGGGCTGCACAGGATCACCCTGCACATTTTTTGCAACTTCCTGTGAATCTATAACTACTTCAAAATAAATTGAAAAAAAAAATGACATGGGTCTGAATCAGACTAACAGAATTCCAAACATCATTTCACCTTCTGTCATCTCAGAAGAGGAGGAAGAAAGAGTCTTTTGCCCCCAAGCGTAACTGGTTACACGTGCGAAAGATGCAGCTGCTCTCTGGGGCTTGCTAGGTGGGGAGTGGGGGGCGAGCCAGGTTAAGACACACCCCGCACCCTCATCCACAGCGGCTGCAGTCCACCCCAGCACCCCACTACGCCTCTGGGCGTGCCCCCCTCTGCCCATCACTCCCCATCACAGGGAACATCGGGAACTGTCCTGCCCCCTCGTCCCCCAGAGAACTCCTCAGAGTTCTCACCACACACTGTTCACATCCCCACTGTGACAGTTATTTAACAATTCCGCTGAGTCCTGACTGCTTACTTTATTGGCTGTGCTACCGAGACAGCCGTGAGTCCGGAAGTGCTCACCTTCAAGGAGCTGGCGGTAAGGTGGGGAACAGGCAGACAGACAGACCGCTCAGATATGCTGAGGGGAAGGACATCCTAAGGAAGTCCGCAGGGCCCGCGGCAGCCAGGCTGTTACATGTTCACATGACCGACTCACCCCTTCACCCCTAGAATCTGGCACAGACTTGGAACACGCACGTGCACGCACAAGCAAGAAAAATGCCGACCACCCTTGTCAAGGATCTACTTTCTCTCGGGCACTACATTAGTACCTCACATACATTTTTAAAACCTTACCACAACTCTGCAAGAGCAATGTTCTCTCTGTTTCAAGGTAAAGGAACAGAAGTGATTTGCTCAAGACCACAGTGCAAATAAGCAGTAGAATCAAAATTTGAGATCAGATACAGGTCACACTTCCTTCTGAATCCTGGTGCTTGTTAACAGTCTCAACTCTTGTTAAGCTTAAAACCAACTTAATAAATAAATGTAGCAACTTGAAAAAGACCTACCATGATAAAACCCAACATGAAGATCGCCTTTATTATGGGTCTGTGAGCACATGTTCCCCACAGAGTTGAGCTGTCTTACCCCATGGGGGGAAATGGAATTTTTCTAAATGGCCAGGGCTAAGTGCTGTGATGTGTCAAGTGGTATGATTTCTATTAATAATGTAATAATGATTACGCCCTACGCCCTGCTCAGAGGAGAGTATTTTTCACAGAGCTCAGACGAGCAATGCACGAGATTGGATCATTTATTTTAACAGGCTGGAAAGAAATTGCTCCTCAGGCGAGAGGAAGGCTGGGCACTGAGACAGGGGTGGCATAGCCCGATCCATTTCAATCTGGTCCCTGACAACACACCAGCCAGCTTTGTGAATCTCAAAGTAATTAGTCTCCTAAATAAAAGTCAGCTGAGACCTATGTACACCCCTGAGGGAGAAGAGGGGGGAGAAGAGCCGTGAACTTCCACCCCCCATCTACACTGTGCCTTGGTGTCAAGAACGCACCTGCCTCCTCTGTGGCATAACAAGCTGCTACCATCAGCCGGTGAGGCGAGCAGGGCCACGCCGAGCGCTCTGGTCAGGGGCAGGAGGGCAGACCTGGGAGAGCCAGCTGCCTCCAAAGACATGGCGGGGGTAAGGGGCTGAATGAAGAACTGAGCGCTCCCAGTTCAGAGGACAGCTGGCAGAAAGCATGGACTTTGGTGCCAAGGAGACCCTAATGCACACCTTATCTCCTTCACTCTAGGACGTGCGGCTCAGTCTACGGCCACGTCTGCAGACAGCAATGCCCACTTCAAAGGGTTCTCTGGAGTTTAATGGGACACTGAGCCCAACAGGCCCAGGACACTCCCTAGAAAACAGGAGGCCCTGAATAAAGAGGACTTCCCTTCCCCCATTCTCTCCCAAAACACTAACACTTGTTTCTCAGAGTACACAGTCTCTCATGCTTCTGAGAAACAAACTGAGGGCTTCAGAGTGGAGGGGGGTGGGGGAATGGGATAGACTGGTGATGGGTAGTAAGGAGGGCACGTATTGCATGGTGCACTGGGTGTTATACGCAACTAATGAATCATCGAACTTTACATCAGAAACCAGGGATGTACTGTATGGTGACTAACATAATATAATAAAAAAACATTAAAATAAAAAAAAATTAAAAAAAAAAAACACTAACATTTGAAAATCCCCAGTGAGAAAAACTGCATACATTATCAATAGTCAAGAGAGGAGCAGATGCACAAACCAGCCCAAGGAGCAAAACGACTTAACATCCATTTGTATTTTGGTTTTAGAGCAGAGTAGGCTCTGTCACGCCAGTAACAGTTATCTTCTGATGTCTGTGTGGCTTCTTTTTGCACCACGATCAGCTTGAATGCCCACACAGGCTCCACGTACAGTGGGTCACACAGCTGTCCATGCTGCAGACGCCGTGAAGCCATGAGACACGGGTGCCAGTCTGTAACCAGCAAGCTGTGAGGACTCGGCTAAATCACACACGCTCTCTGGACCTCATTTATAATGCAAATGTGTTGAAATAAGTCATCTCTGGGGATGCTTGACTCTAAAATGACATGATGCTAACAGAAAAATCTTCATCTGTGAGCAAGATGAAAAATGAATTCACAATACATTGTGTCACATCAAATTCAATAAAGTGTAAAAACTGCCCAAATTAAATGCGTGATAATTCTGCTATATTCCAGCCCATGCAATTTATATGGGTCTCTGAGGAAAATAGAGCTTAAATAAATTTTTTTAAGTCATGCCTTTTACATAAGAGACACCTGAATAAATGTAGTCTTGGTACATCTACAGATCTTCCTCCAGTTACGACAGGTTACAGCCCGATAAACCCATCCTAGGTCGAAAATATCACACGTTGAAGCACATTCACAGCTGAGCCTGGCCTATCTTAAATGTGTTCAGAACAGTTACATTAGTCTATAGTTGGGCAAAAACATCTAACAATGCCTATTTTATAATACCTCATGCAATTTATTGAATACTGTGCTGAAAGTGACAGACAGAAGGGCTGTGTGTGCGCAACGGCCCTTAGTCCTCCAGCTGCTGACCCTCGTAATTGCTGGCTAATTGGCCACGGCTCCCCACCACTGCCCAGCATAACGAGGAAGTATCCGCATATCACTAGCTCAGGCAAACATCCAAATTCCAAGTTCCAAGAACAGTTTCTACCGAGTTCTAATCACTTTCACACCATTTTAAGGTTGAAAAATCGTTAAGTTAAGCCATCGTTAAGTCAAGGACTTTTCATGCTCGTTCAATCATTCCTTAAATTTCATATGTCCCTACCACGGGCCACAGGTGCCAAGCCTTGAGGATTAACAACCAGGCTCTGGACTGCACAGGGCTCAAATTTAGGCCAAGGAAATGGAAGCAACAGTTAGCAACACTCCTCCACTCTTCCCAGGGAATGGGTGGTAAAACCCTACTCATTCTTCAAGAGTTAGGACACTGTTTCATTTCCTATGCCGCCTTCCCAGACTTCTCCAGTAAAAAAAAAAAAATCAGGTGTTCTCTCCAATTATATACATACTTTTACATGTGAGCAACAAAATCTTAAAAGTCAAGGTATAATTTACATGTAATGAAATAGCACATACCTGAAGTACTAGTTTGACGAGCTTGACATTTGCTACAATCCTGTAACCCTCAGCTCAAAAGACACTCTTCCTTCTGTGGTGCCCACCTGTTTGGGTTTGCCCAGCACTGAGGGCTCTCCCAGGGCAAGGGCATTTTGGAGCTAAAATCTGGGAAGTCCCAGGCACACTGGGAAAGTCAGCAACCTGATCCCTGCAAGTTAATTCCTGCCCTGCCCCACCTCAACCTGCAGCCCCCGCAGCTCAGACTTCTTTCATCCTGTTCTACCAGAAATTGGTATAAAGGAAGTCGTAAGTGACTAGCGTCATGATTTTGAGCTTATTCCGTGTTGCTGCACATCCCAGTAGTTCATTATATTTGAGTAAAATCCTTCCGCACGGATAGACTGCAGACTATTTATCCATTCCCCTGCTGATGGACATTTGGAGTTGTTTCCAGTTTGGGGTTATTATGAAAATTTTTGCAGGAATCTTTTCATGAATACAACTGTTTATCTCTCTTGAATAAACACCTGCGAGGTCATTGGGTAGGAGGATGTCACACTCGGCGAGTAACGGCCTGACGATGCGTGAAGTTTGGCCATGTTACACCCGTAATTTATGAAGGCTCCTGCTGTTTCACGTTCTTACCAGCATTTGATATTGTCAGTCTTAAGTTTGGCAGTGCTAGAGGGTAGACGGTGGCATCTAATTGTGGTTTTAATTTGCACTTCCCTAATGATGAATGATGCTGAGTACTTTCGGGTGAGGTGCGTACTTCCAGCCATTTGTACACTTTCCTTTGTGGATATCTGTTCAAACCTTCTACCCATTTTTTGATGATCCCTTAGTGTTTAAAGACTTCACCATATAAGTCAGATACGAGACTTCTGCTGCACACATAGGCAACACACATTTTCTCCAGCATGCAGCCTGCCTTTTGATGAGGTGAAGTTTTTAATTTTGATAAAATCCATTTTATCAACTTTCTGTTTTATGGTTAGTAGTTTCTGATCCCATCTGAGAAATCTTTGCACCAAAGTTTCAAAGATACTTTGTTACTTTTTCTTTGAAAAAGTTTATAAAGCTTTTTCATTTAGGTCGAGAAGCCATCTCAAATGAATTTTTGTGTGTGATGTGGTCTATGGGTGAAAGCTATTTTTCCCCCTGTATGTACCCAGTTCTTCCAGCACCATTTATTGAAAAACATTTTCATTCCACATGAAGTTCTTTTCATACCTTCTTAAAAGTCAATTGATCAGGGGTACAAGGGTGGCACAGTCGGTTAAGCATCTGATTCTTGCTTTTGTCTCAGGTCATGAGATCGAGGCCCACAATGGGCTTTGAGTACAGCATGGAGTCTGCTTAAGTTTCTCTCTCTTCCTCTGCCCCTCCTCCCTGTACTCTCTCTTTCTCTCTCTCTCAAATAAATAAATCTTTAAACAAAATCAACCGATCATATATGAGCAAGTCTATTTCTGGAATTTCTTTATGATCCATCAATCCCTTTGTCTATCTTTATAACAACAGCACTCTCTTAATTACTGCAATTTTACATTAAGTCTTAAAATCATACCCTATACCCTCCAACTTTTGTTTGTCAAGACACCTGCCTAGCCCATTGGCAATAGCCTGTTTCATTTTGAAATAATTTCTAAAACAACTTGCCAATTGCACTCAAAAAAAAAAAAAAATTCTGCTCGGATTTTGATTGGAATTGCACTGAATTTATAACCCAATTTGAGAAAGCTGGTACCTTAGCAATAACTGATTCCTCAATCAACAAGCATTGTATACCTCTCCAATTTTTTAAGTGCTAATTTCCCTGACCTGTGCTTTGTCATTTTCAAGGTAGAGAGCATATGTAAAAAGATTTACCCATAAGTGTTATATGTTTTTTATTATAATATAAATATTTTCAAATTTTCATTTTTCAAATTAATTGCTAGTATATAAAACTACAATTAATTTCTGAATATAGTATGGTATCCTACAATCTTACTAACTCAACTTATTAGTTCTTTTTTTTTATTATTTTGACTTAGTCTAGTAATCTTTTTGGCATGAGAGATCTCATGGTAGATATTTATGTACATGATCACATGTATCATGCAAACCCATGAATAATAACTATACTTCATTTCCAATCTTTATTGCTTTAATTCTTTTTCTCATCTCTTTGCTCTGATTAGGTAGAATGGGCAGAAAAGTAATGAATATACTCACAAGAGCAAACATACTCACCTTAACTGATCCTGAGCTTAGAGAAAAAGTGCTCAGCCTTTCACAATTAAGTACAATGTTAACTATATAACTTTAGGGGTTTGTAGATGCCCTAGACCAGGTTGCAGAAGTTCTCCAAGCTTTGTTTACAGTTTCCAGCATAAGTGTTGAATTTTGTCAAATGACTTTTTTTCCCATCAACTGACACCTTATTTTTGTCCTTAGAATATTCTGTTAGTATGTATAGTAACTTTATGCACTAATTTTCTTTTTTTTTTAAGATTTTATTTATTTATTTGACAGAGATAGAGACAGCCAGCGAGAGAGGGAACACAAGCAGGGGGAGTGGGAGAGGAAGAAGCAGGCTCCTAGCGGAGGAGCCTGATGTGGGGCTTGATCCCATAACGCCGGGATCACGCCCTGAGCCGAAGGCAGACGCTCAACCGCTGTGCCACCCAGGCACCCCTATGCACTAATTTTCAATGGTAAAACATCCTTGTGTTGCTGGATGAAACCCGAATTGTTCGTATTGTGTTCTCTCTTTTATATTGCTGGAGCTGATTTATTAATATTTCGTTCTGAATTTTTTCAATTATGCATATGAAGACACCGGTCACAACACCTACTTTCCCACAATGTCTCTCCCTGGATTTGGCATCAGGGTGAAGGCAGAGTCATAAAATGAGAACTGGAAGTATTCCCTCCCTTGTCTACTTCTGGAAGAATTTTTGTAGAAGTGGTAGTCTTTCTTTCGTAAAAGCTTGATGTATTTCATAGTGAAGCCATCTGGGCCTCAAGTTAGCTTTAATTAACAATTTAAACTCTGATATATGATTATCTCAGGGACTCTATTTCTTCTTGTGTCAATTTTAGTAATTTTTGTCTTTCAACACATTTTTCCTTTAAAATGTATTGGAATATGATTTATCATAAAATACTTATTATCCTTTTTATGTGTACAGGATCTGTAATGATTCATTCACAGCATTAGTAATTTGTGTTTTCTCCTTTTAATTCTGATTGTCCTGGCTATGGTTTAATAATTTTATTAATCTTTCCAAAGAATCAACTTTTGGTTGCATTGACTTTACACATGATTTTTTTCATTTTCTATTTCAATGATAACTACTTTTTACTGTTTTTTGAACCATTCAACTTTTCTAACATAAGCATTTAGCATTCTATAAATATCAGCCGGAATCATTTACTAGAACTGTGCATGTTTCTTATATTTTTTTAATATTTTTTTATTATATTATGTTAGTCACCATACAGTACATCCCTGGTTTTTGATGTAAAGTTCGATGATTCATTAGTTGCGTATAACACCCAGTGCACCATGCAATACGTGCCCTCCTTACTACCCATCACCAGCCTATCCCATTCCCCCACTCCCTCCCCTCTGAAGCCCTCAGTTTGTTTCTCAGAGTCCATAGTCTCTCATGCTTCATTCCCCCTTCTGATTAACCCCCCTTTCTTTATCCCTTTCTTCCCCTATCTTATATTTGTACTAATTTCCTGTCTTCTTGTTCTATCAAATACGAGATACAAGTGTCAAAATATTCAACTATAATTGTGGCATTTTCCATTTCTCCCTGAGATGTCATTTTTATTTTGAGCTATGCTTTTAAGTACATTTGTATTTAGGCTTCCTACATACTCGTGATGTCTTGACCCTTCTATCAATATAAATTATTCTACCTCTTTTTCTCCTCAAAGTCTACCTATTTGATATTAATTTTCCCACACCAACTTTCTTATGATTACTGTTTGTATGGCATATCTTTCCCCCCATCTTTGTGCTTTTCAACCTTACATAATTGTGAGTTTCTGATAGAAAAAATGTAGTTGACTCTAGTTGGTTTTTCT
>NW_024427107.1:77023128-77033946 GCF_017311325.1 Ursus maritimus
TAAAAGCTTGATGTATTTCATAGTGAAGCCATCTGGGCCTCAAGTTAGCTTTAATTAACAATTTAAACTCTGATATATGATTATCTCAGGGACTCTATTTCTTCTTGTGTCAATTTTAGTAATTTTTGTCTTTCAACACATTTTTCCTTTAAAATGTATTGGAATATGATTTATCATAAAATACTTATTATCCTTTTTATGTGTACAGGATCTGTAATGATTCATTCACAGCATTAGTAATTTGTGTTTTCTCCTTTTAATTCTGATTGTCCTGGCTATGGTTTAATAATTTTATTAATCTTTCCAAAGAATCAACTTTTGGTTGCATTGACTTTACACATGATTTTTTTCATTTTCTATTTCAATGATAACTACTTTTTACTGTTTTTTGAACCATTCAACTTTTCTAACATAAGCATTTAGCATTCTATAAATATCAGCCGGAATCATTTACTAGAACTGTGCATGTTTCTTATATTTTTTTAATATTTTTTTATTATATTATGTTAGTCACCATACAGTACATCCCTGGTTTTTGATGTAAAGTTCGATGATTCATTAGTTGCGTATAACACCCAGTGCACCATGCAATACGTGCCCTCCTTACTACCCATCACCAGCCTATCCCATTCCCCCACTCCCTCCCCTCTGAAGCCCTCAGTTTGTTTCTCAGAGTCCATAGTCTCTCATGCTTCATTCCCCCTTCTGATTAACCCCCCTTTCTTTATCCCTTTCTTCCCCTATCTTATATTTGTACTAATTTCCTGTCTTCTTGTTCTATCAAATACGAGATACAAGTGTCAAAATATTCAACTATAATTGTGGCATTTTCCATTTCTCCCTGAGATGTCATTTTTATTTTGAGCTATGCTTTTAAGTACATTTGTATTTAGGCTTCCTACATACTCGTGATGTCTTGACCCTTCTATCAATATAAATTATTCTACCTCTTTTTCTCCTCAAAGTCTACCTATTTGATATTAATTTTCCCACACCAACTTTCTTATGATTACTGTTTGTATGGCATATCTTTCCCCCCATCTTTGTGCTTTTCAACCTTACATAATTGTGAGTTTCTGATAGAAAAAATGTAGTTGACTCTAGTTGGTTTTTCTTTTTTTTTTTAATATAGTCTGACAACTCCCACTTTTAAATATAGTCTTTAGTCCATTTACATTTAATGTAATTCTTGGTACATTGGATTTAAGTCTATCATGTTGCTGTTTCCTATTTGACTGTATGTTCCTAGTTCTTTTCTCCTTTCTTTTTTTATTTTAATGTTTTTTATTATGTTAGTCACCATACAGTACATCCCTGGTTTCTGATGTAAAGTTTGATGATTCATTAGTTGTGTATAACACCCAGTGCACCATGCAATACGTGCCCTCCTTACTACCCATCACCAGTCTATCCCATTCCCCCACCCCCCTCCCCTCTGAAGCCCTGTTTGTTTCTCATAGTCCATAGTCTCTCATGCTTTTCTCCTTTCTTGCCACCTCTTCCCCACTTTTCAGATTAAGTATTTTTTAGTAACCCATTTTCTCTCTTCTGGCTTATTACCCATACTTTAAGTGGTTGCTAAAGGGTTTACAATATGCATCTTTAACTTATGATATGGTTGAAGTTAGAATGTGGTAATACATAGCATATAAGAACTACAATTTCTCCTCTCCTCCATTTCCCTTCCTTTTCTCTGTGCTATTTTCTGTTGCGTATTTTACTTCTATATATGATATACACTACAAAATTAAATGCTCTTATTTTTTCTTTAAATAGTCAATAGTCTTTTAAAGAAGTTAAGAAGCAAGGGGAAGAATCTCTGATATTTATTCACTTGCTATTTCTATTTCTGGGATTTGACATTCCTTAATATAGACCCATGTTTCCATTTGGTATTGCTTCTGCCTGATGAGCTTTTATCAGGCTGATGAAACACAAAGACTATGCTCTATCCACCTCTTACCCCACTGAGTGCTTTATATAGCATGTGAAACATTGGAAGTATTGATTTTAAGAATAAGTGAAACATTGAAGGTGCTGGTTTAAAGGTTTACAGTCCGGTAAGTATTTAGAAGTTCAGAGACCCAAAGAAGGACCAACTCACTCTATCTAGTCATGTTCAGGAAAATTTTACAAAAATGGTGACATAGATCATCAATGGCCAACAAATATTTTCCAAAAGGTTAAGGAATGAAGTTTAAGAAGAGTTTTAGAAAAAGATGTATGCAATGGCATATTGCAGGAAACTGTGTTGACATACCCACTGCAAATCTCCAGTGAGAACTGGGGGGCAAATGGAGCTGGAGGGTCGAGAGAAAGGTCTGGGTCAAATTTTTAAGTACCATGAATATCACAGTAGGGACCTCGAACTTTATCTCCTAAGTACTGGGAAAATCATTAAGCCAGACAGTGACATGGGAACATTTGTATTTACAGGATGATGCAGGAGCAAAACTGGAAGTAGGGGGACCACAAAGGCAACTAATCCTAGAGTCCCAAGGAAAGGTAACTGAGATGTGCAGTGGAATGCACAGGGTGGTCAGGAGACATTTCCGAGGCTCAATCCACAGGATCTGGGGAGGATTAGGCTTAGCAGGGATAGAAAGGGAAGATTAGAAGAAATCCGATCTCCATCCCAAGAGCAGGAAGAGGACCACACAGGCCAAGAGGAAAGAGAGCAGGGTCAACGGGCGGGGAATTTGGGAGCCAAGCAGCACTTGTGCTAACCACTGACTCTTCCAACCGTGCGTTTGCTCCATTCCACGTGGTGGCATTTTTCTCATCTTAAATTGTCATTCAGAGCAGCAGGGGCCATGACATGCAAGCCGGATATCAAGAGGGGGGAACAAACCCAACTCAGTGACAACCTGTGCTGCTTCCAAGAACTATTTCTATGAGCAGCGGCAGCAGGCAACACAGGGATGAGAGGGAAACACGGCAGGTACATCATGGAGCAGCCCTAATGCACAGGAAGGGCCTGGAACACGGGAACAGCGAACAGCGTCTGGCAGCTGTCCTGGCCACGGCTCCCCGAGGGGCAAGTGCTTTGATGCTTTATACAACAAATTCAAAACAGAGGCAAGCCTTGGCAAGAAAGACTATTACTCCACGGACTGAAAAACTGACAGATGATGAAACGTGATGCTAAAATGCCCAAGCTAAGCCATTAATTCTTGTGAAACCATTCTCCGATGGCTGGGAAGAAAAACAGTCTTTCTTATAAACTAAAACTACACTTATTATTTGGGGCTGTATCACTTTAAAGGGAGTTTTATATCAACATTAACATGGGCAGCAACACCCGTCTATTTTACCCCGTGGAGTACAGAACCCGTTTTTTTTTGGGGGGGGGGCTGCATGTGATGCTCTTTCTGCAGGTCCAGGCCACAGGGGTGCTTGTCACCACTACCGCCTTAACTCTACTAAGAACAGATACTACTATCCCACCGCATCCTGCGCCGGTAGGTAAGGCACCACTGGATGTGAAGATATGCAAGTACTCAGTGCTCATCAGCACCTGTTTTCCACAGGCTGCTGACCACTGGGGCAGGGATCTGAGCAGCAGAGTGTCTCCAGTTGGCAGGAGCACCATTCACCACTTTCAGACCCCACCACTCAGCTCATCCTAAGTCAAAGTTTAAGACGGGAAATTGTCATTCTCCCACCTTAGAGAATACCTCTAGGACCCCTGGCCACCTCGGGTTTGAAGTAGACACACTGTTTGTTTTCTTTCCCCCTCAAGGAAGAATAGGCCTAGAGAAATAACTAGGAGAGAAAACTTCTGTGCAAGAAGGGCTCCCTGGGCAGAAACAGGCCAGTGCTCCAGATGGCTGGGAGCTCCATGAGAACAGGTGCCAAGATGCTGGACAGCCTGGCTATGCACACAGAGTCTTACTTGGATGCCAGCAGTGACACAGAAAACACGCAGGACTCCTCCAGGAGTGCCCAGGGCATGGGGCTAGCTGCTGAACCCCCTACCAACAGGCGAGCTGAACCAGACTGAAGCCAGGCCCAGGCTCAGGGCAATGCGTGGGAAATGCATCCTGTACAACGATGACCACCAACAAGCATGAGGCAATGTTAACGTCGTTACGCCATCTGAGAAGGTGTAAAGCCCATCCACTCACAACTAACTGAAACAAGCATTTCTGTAGAATGCCTGTTTTTCTGATACAGAACCGAAGTGCCAGGGAGGCTAAGCAACTTGGCACAGTGGTTTGGATTTGACTAGAGGTGGGACCAAGATGAACACCGAGGTCAGAATTCCAAACGCAGTGCTGTCAGACTCTAGAAAAAGGCCATGACAGAACAGAGATCCATTTACCTGGTCGCCGGCAGAGTGCTGACTCGGGTGAAGAATACCGACGGCTCAGCTTCCACGTGCAGCCCCAGGGAGAGGTTCCTGTAATATCCTTCAACGTGGCCCGGACCTCCAGAGTATTTGAAATTCAGGATAGCTTCCAGGGTCTAAAATGATGTAAAAATGATAAGTTAACAATCCTGAAGTTGACCAGCGTTCTTCCAGAACGCAGGCTTCACTTAGGTAAGGCTGAAGATAACCCCGACTGGGCAACTCCAATACCCGGCGCCCACACCGTCCGTCCCACGATGGCCTGCGTCTGCGCTAACAATTCCCAGCCCAGATACGCAAATGGAAAAAGGGTCCAAATTATTCTGTGGTTCACAGAGCATTTTAGACAGAAAAACACATTTCTGTCAGCATCACTTACACATACAGATGAGGGGGTGGGGAGAGGTGGCTCTCCTCCCAGAGAGGTAGAGTGTGGCTCCCAGGCCAACAGTCGGGAAAGCTGATGAGCTACAAACTCCTGGCACTTCCTTGAACCCATCAAGAGATGAGGTCACAGCGCAACCATGGAGCCAGAAGACCAAGGAGGTGCAAGACCCTTCTAGAAGGTAAGGGTAGGAACACCTTGTCAGCAAGCGTAGAGCCAGCCACCATACAGGCCAGCAGGAAGGAATGAGCTCAAGGTTAATGAATTGCTAAAGGCTGAATAAGGGCTCCGATAATAGTGAAGACCCCCTGGGAACCCAGACAAGAAGGCAGTTCCCACCCACCCCAGGCTCTTCACCATGGACCTTCCTGGGTATTACACACGAAGGACTGGCCAGGGTGCAGGAGAGCAGAGGGAGCCTTCCTCAGTAGCACAGGCACAGAGGAAGGGGGTCAGCAGCCACTGAAGGAAAGGTAAGAAACCAACACCCCAGCCCCAACCCCATACTTCCCTCTCATCCCTATCCAGACCCTACTTTCTCCTCTGAAGCAAAAGCCTAAGCTTCTGGAGGAGGGGCAGCCAATGCCAAGGGCATAGCGGCAGGGATAAATACCCATTCTAGGACATTCTAGCAGGGGGGAGGGCAGAAGCTAGTCCCAGCCAGAACCCCATACCAGCACTATTAAAGGTCTCCCACCACCGAGCAGGGCTGGAAACCCACTCATCCACAGTGCCCACCAGATATGAGGCAGAGATGGGCTGCCACGTTGGGGAGGAGCAGGGGTGCCAAGGGAGCCCAACACAGAAGACCCGGGTGCACAGTGTGGGACAAGGACAGCAGAGAAGCCCCATCTGCTCCTGCCACCAGCAGCATTGGGGAAGGAACAAAGGTGTGGAAAGACCCCACTATGGTGCTGGCATGCAGGGAGGGCTGAGGATGGAGGGTGACCATTCTGGGAAAAATGCCTGGTACCTCAGCAGTCCCTACTTTCTTCTCTTCCCTCTTCCCCCCGCTACCCTGTACAACACTAGAGAATGTGGGAGCCTATGGTGCACCCAAGTAACTATAGCAACAAGAAACCTCAAACCCAGCTCAACTCCTCACTAGAGTGACTCAACCTTCCACAGTGAAGTCCTAACACAGGCATCAGCAAACTATGGCCTGTGAGCCCAATGTGGCCTGTAGCCTGGTTTTATATGCCCCGAGAGCAGTTTTTAGTTTTAAAAGGTTGTAAAACAACAACAATGAAAAACAAAGAACACATTAGAGTGACCACTTGTGGCCAGCAAAACTGAAATATTTACCATATGGTTCTTTCTGTAAAGAGCTTGCTGATAAACTGTAAGAAGAAAACAGAAGTAGATCTGCGTGACCCTGGATTAGGGTGTGGAGTCACAGACAGGACGTGGAAAGCACCAGCAACGAGAGACAAAAGGCCAGTGTCAAGGAAATCCAAGGAAGGCAGACCTTCCAGAAGACAGGCCAGAACACACACTGCTGCAGCCACACCATGGATAGAGGGGTGTGAGAAAGCATCCACGTGTGGCCATCAGCCGGACGACACTCGTGGAAGTCAGAGCTAACGGAGCCCAGAGGAACAGGGGTGGCACAGGCAATGGCCAACAGGGCTTCAAAGCCATGTGCTCCAGGTGGGGCCTAAGTACCCTGTCACCTGGTAAGAGCAAAGTGAAGCCGCGCTTCCAAAAGGACAGGAGGAGCTAGCGGCCTTCCTCTCCACGTTCAAGAGCCTATTTCCATAAACCTTCCTGGCAAGAGAGCGTTCGGCATTCGGTCCACGCGTTCATTGACCTATTTCTTCCCTCCAGCAGACAGGCAGCCACAACTACAGACCTTTTAAAAATGAATAACACACCTCTACGTGCATGTCGTCACAGACGGGCACCCCAAGGAGGACAATGACTTTCCCGAGAGACTCCAGAACCGTGGGGAGCAGCACGGCGCGGCAGGCGGGGAACAGGTGTGGAGGCCAGGCTCAGTGTGGCCCTCTGGCTCCCCGAGATCCGTGCCACACCTTCCCGCCACTCTCAGCCCGCTTCTCACTGTGACATGGGGACAATGACGAATCCCCAGCTCAGTCGATTCCAGTGCAGATTCAATGAGAAAATGTAGCAGCAGAACAAGTAGACTTCATTAAAAAGAATTCCTTTCTCCCTCTGCAACCTCGCCATCTGCTACCCTGAGGTGACATGAATTAAAATGGGAAGAAATGGGAAATGGATTTCAGTGCTATTTCTCCCCCCCTGCATTTTTTATCATGGTAAGAGATATATCATAAAATTTGCCATTTCAACCATTTTTAAGTGTATGGTGGTGTGGCATTACGTACATCTGCACAGTCGTGCAACCATCACCACCCTCGGTCCATATGCAGAACTTTTTCATTTCCCAAACTAAAACTCTCTCCCCATTAAACACTAACCACCCCCCCCGCCCTCCCCCAGCCCTGGATACCACCCGTGCTCTTTCTGTCTCCATGAATTAGAGGCCTCTCAGAACCTCCTGTAAAAGGAGTCCTAGCTTTTGTCCTTTGGGACTGGTTTTACTCAGCTTCACGTCTTCAAAGGTCATAACAGGTGTCAGAACATCCGTTTTAAAACTGGATAACACTGCAGTGCACGCACAGGCCACATTTTGTTTATCTATCTGTTGAGGGACACTTGGGTTTCTTCGATCTCTCAGCTGCTGTGATGATGCTGCCATGAACATGGGGAGAGAGACAGCGGTCCTGAGATGGTGCTTTCAATCCTCTGGGTATTCATTCATTTATATACATTTAATTGATTTAGGGATCACCGTGCCATTTTCCACAGTTGCTGGATCATCTTATGTTCCCACCGACAGTGCCTACGGGTTCTATTTCTCCACATCCTTGTCAACATCTGTTATTTCCAGTTTCGTAGGTTTGTTTGTTTTTTATAATAGCCCTCCGAACGGGTGTGAAGTGGTATCTCTTTTTGGTTTTGATTTGCATTTTCCTAAGGACTAGCAATACTGAGCATCTTTTCATCTGCATACTGGCCGGTTTATTATTGTCTTTGAGAAATGTCTGTTCAAGGCTTTCGGTGTCATTTTAAAAGTCCACTTCCCACCTCTCCTCAAGGTGTCTTTCACACCTATAGGCTTACAGGTTCCCTTCAACTTCTGTACCACCAGGAATGCCTTCCTGATTCTCTCCACCTACAAAAATGTGGTATAAAGCCATGCCTTATCCAAGAGGACAGCTACACTTCATCACTTTAAAAAGGCTCAAGAAAATACAGAATATTTTTTAATACCCAAAGATCATATTTTAGACTCACCCAAATTCCAAATCCTTTTCCCATAGTATAAAGCACGGTTCTATCACCTCAAAAGGATTGCTGGTTTCCTTTGAATGTTTCTTACACTTTTTGAAAAATCCCTCATCGTCAGCAAATGACAAGACCCCCACATACACACATCCCAATAAGCCTTTTTTATTTTTTTTATATTTATGTATTTACTTGAGAGTGAGAGAGAGAGAGAGAGAGAGAGACAGCACAAGCAGGGGAACAGGCAGAGGGAGAGGGAGAAGCAGGCTCCTCGATGAGCAGGGAACCCAACTCTGGGCTCAATCCCAGGACCCCAGGATCATGACCTGAGCCGAAGGCAGTTACTTCACCAACTGAGACCCCCAGGTGCCCCCAATAAGCCTTCCTGTAACAACTTCCTGAATACAACTGACCTTTATTTGTTTGGTCTATTTTTCATTCATCCTTTCAAGCACTTCTGGGTACTTTCTGAGTGCCAGGCTCTATGCTTAAAACAAGATGAGTAAGGTGTGGTGCTGGGGCTCAGAAAGCTCGGTAAACACGGAGGGAATGAACACCTGAATTAAGTAACTTATCGATGGAGCCAACCCAACAACGAGCATACACATGGCGGTTTTCTCAAACTGCAGGCACGGCGGTCAGGGAAACAAACATTCTGAATAATGGCCTTGAAATGCCCAAACCCGTGAAGTCACATCAATGTAGCACAGACTTTGTTTTTGTAAGGAAAACTTAAAAGTCACCTCCAGGGAGTGATGTGGTAGAAACCACCTAGGAAGGCAGCAAAAAATTCATAGGGATACATAACAATCAGTACTATATAATGAAGAAGAAACACTCCGTGTTTCCGTTTTTTTGGAATTGGCTATGTCTTTTGCTCTGTAAAGAACCAAGGAAAAGAAAGGATTACAGGGAAAATAATTCATAAAAATCAAGAAAATTGAAGATTTTGTGCAAATATTGAGTACTACACTGCCTTTCTTCCTTTCTTAAAAAAAAAAAAACAAACAGAAATGAAAACAAAAAAGCCCTCCTTGGCCCTATAAAATTAGAATATTTTAATAAAAACAGAAAGTGGGTTGGTAAGGTAAAAGCCATAGGATGCTCCAACTTTTTTTTTCAATCACAAAATAATGAGAAGCAATGTGCTACTCTACCCTCAGACTTTCCCTTCTCAGGTCCTTACTGCTGCAGTCTTTACTTAGAAAAAAAGACTATTACAGAAATCAGTTATGGGCAAGGAACTAAAGAAAACATTTTCTAAGCATACAACTTATTATTTGAGCTAAAATAAAAGGTCTTTCAGTGGAGCCGGTCTCCTGAGTCGAGCTGGATAGGTACCAGACCAGCCTAAACAACCACGGAATCAGCCTGAGACGCAGGAAGATACATCTGGATCTCTACAAATGAACATCTCCAGCGCTGAGTATTGAGATACGAAGTGGGGAGCCGTGAAACCGCACACAGATATAGGAAGATAAATGGAAGGGGGAGGGAGCCGCCGCGTTCGGGCGCCGGGAAGCTGTAGCCACCTGCATGGGGGAGCGGGTGGACTCGCAGACCGGCACCCACGAGAGAGCGGACTGAGACCCTGAGCCGGGAGCGTGCGCCACCAGGCATCTCGCGGAACACCGGAATCCCAGTGCGCTCACTGGATCCCGACTGAGACCGGGAGCTCCTGGAGCGCGCGCGGGGTGGCTGGCGGGCCACCTGCACGGGGGAGCGGGTGGACTCGTAGTCGGCACGCGCGAAACAGTAGACTGAGACCCTGAACCGGGTGCGCGCGCCACCAGGCTTCTCACGGAACTCCGGAACTCCAGAATCCCGGTATGCTCACGGGATCCAGACTGAGACCGGAAGCTTCCGGAGCGCGCACGGGGCGGCTGGCGGCTGGTGGCGTTAGAAACACAAAGGATAGAGACGCGCCGGCCCTGGAAGTGAGGGCAGGCACGCCGGGTGTGGGGCGCACATCCCGGGACGCTGCAGGGTTGAGCAGCACCAACAGTAACGGAGTTAAAGTGGCCAGAACATTAGTGGAGAACGGGCCGCAATCCCACTGTTCTGTGACAGAGGCTGAAATTCGGCCGCTGCTCTGACTCTCAGAAGAGGCACAGCAAACCGCCAGGGAAAGCCGCCAGAGAACAAAAGCCTGGAAATACCATCTCACAGCGTGCCCATCCCCATCCCCCCTTGCAGGGGACACGGAGACTCTACCCAAACAGGGTTGCCTGAGTATCAGCGCGGCAGGCCCCTCCCCCAGAACACAGAAGGCAGGCTGAAAAATCAAGAAGCCCACAACCCCGGGAGCCTGGGTGGCGCAGTCATTGAGTGCCTGTCTTCGGCTTAGGGCGTGATCCCGGCGTTCCGGAAAGGAGTCCCTCATCGGCTCCTCCGCTGGGAGCCTGCTTCTTCCTCTCCCACTCCCCTGCTTCTGTTCCCTCGCTCGCTGGTTGGCTCTCTGCCACATATAAATAAATAAAATCTTTAAAGAAGAAGCCCACATTCCCAAGATCCCTATAAAACAAGGGGCACGGCCTGGGACCCAGTCAATAATTTGGGCTCTGGACAACCCCGCAACCTCTCCTCATCAGAATGACAAGAAGGAGAAGCCCCCCCCGCCCCCCAGCAAAGAAAAGACAGTGAGTCTGTGGCGTCTGCCACAGAAATAATGGATATGGATGTAACCAAAGTATCAGAAATGGAATTCAGAGTAACGATGGTCAAAATGATGAGTAGAATTGAAAAAAGTATTAACGAAAAGGTTACTGAG
>NW_024427107.1:77038024-77057463 GCF_017311325.1 Ursus maritimus
GCACCCCAATGTTCATAGCAGCAATGTCCACAATAGCTAAATCGTGGAAGGAGCCGAGATGCCCTGCAACAGATGACTGGATTAAGAAGTTGTGGTCCATATATACAATGGAATATTACTCAGCTATCAGAAAGAATGAATTCTCAACATTTGCTGCAACATGGATGGCACTGGAGGAGATAATGCTAAGTGAAATAAGTCAAGCAGAGAAAGACAACTATCATATGATTTCTCTCATCTATGGAACATAAGAACTAGGATGATCAGTAGGGGAAGAAAGGGATAAAGAAAGGGGGGGTAATCAGAAGGAGGAATGAAACATGAGAGACTGTGGACTATGAGAAACAAACTGAGGGCCTCAGAGGGGAGGGGGGTGTGGGAATGGGATAGACCGGTGATGGGTAGTAAGGAGGGCACGTATTGCATGGTGCACTGGGTATTATACGCAACTAATGAATCATCGAACTTTACATTGGAAACCGGGGATGTACTGTATGGTGACTAACATAATATAATAAAAAATCATTAAAAAAAAAAAAAGGTCTTTCAGTAGCTACCTTTTATTGAGCACCTACTAGGTACCAAATACCATGATACGTCATCTATACATACTGACTCTAAAGTTCTTAAGAGTCCTACAAGGAAAGTCCTGTTTGCATAAACAAGGCTCAGAGCTGTTAGATGACTGGCCCAGGCCACACACCCAGGAAGCAGCACATCCAGGATTTAAATGCGGAGCCACATGGCTGCACAGCCCACTCTCCTGCCATTTTTGCAAACTACTCAGAAGAGCATTCATTCATCCATCTACCCACTCACTCATTGACCCTGAACAAATGTCTATTATGTGCAAAGGATGATGGCAGAAGGCACAATGCCACCTATGGGAACTCAAGTGTAGTTAAAGACACAGGCCCAGAGACATTTTTAGATAAATTGTTACATGGTATAGAGAAGTATCCTAGGATATAGGGAGGTACCGAAGACTATTACACCTGGAAGGCCAGGAGTTGGATAAGAAGGAACAACATCTTAGCAAGAAAGGCAGTATCAGGCAATCATTAAAAAGAAAATGGATAGGGGCACCTAGATGGCTCAGTCAGTTAAGTGACTGCCTTCGGCTCAGGTCATAATCCCAGGGTCCTGGGATCAAGCCTCACATCAGGCTCTCTGCTCAGTGGGGAGCCTGCTTCTTCCTCTCCCTCTGCCGCTCACCCTGCTTATGCATGCTCTCTCAAATAAAGAAATAAGATCTAAAAACAAAACAGAAACAAACAAAAAACTTGAAAATGGATAAACAGAAAAAATAAAGTCTAGTTCTTGAAAATACCAATAAATGCGACAATCTAAGTTAGTCTGATCAAAAAAAAGAAGAAACTAATTACCAGTATCAAAAATGAAAATGAGTGTCAGCAGAGATCCTACACACATTAAAAGGATAATAAAATAGTACAAACAATTTAGTGCCAATAGATTCAACTTAAATAAACACATTACCAAATGGAACCAGGAAAAAATAGAAAACCTGAGAGCCTCATGTCAACTGAAGACACTACATTCACAAATGCAAACAGTCCTCCTGAAGGAGCCCAAAGCCAGGGGGTTTCCCTGCTGAATTCTATTAAAAACCTTAGGTTAGACACAATGCAGTTTTATACAAACACCTTCAGAAAATAGAGGAAATGTCCCCCTTCTTTTTATGAGTGCAGTCTTCCCCAAATACCAAAATAACACAGAGCTTACAAGGAAAGAAAACCACAGACCTATATCCCTCATGAATCTAGATATAAAAATCCTAAATTCAGTAATAGATAGGATGAAAAATGCATCATGACCAAGTAAGTTTATCTCAACAATGCAAGGTTGGTATAACATCAGAAAATCAGTTAATGTCATTCACCATATCAAGAGACTATTACCAGACAAAAAAAGAAAAGCCATAGAATCACCTCAATAGCATCAGAAAACAGTTGACAAAATTCAAAACCCACTTAAGATTTTTTTAAAAAAAATCTCCACAAACTAGACATAGAAAGGAATATCCTCAATCTATAAAGTGCACCCATGAAAAAGTTTTGCAGTTTAAAACCACATCTCATAGTAAATTAAATGTTCAGATTTTAATCTGGATTAAGGCAAGGACATAGCTGTCATTACTCCTATCAACACTTTACTTGAGATCCTAGCAAGTTCAATAAGGTAAGAAAAAGAAATTAAAGACATGCATGTCAGAAAGGAAGTAAAACTGTCTGCTCACAGACAACACCATCACGTACCAAAAAAAAAAAAAATCCTAAGGAATCTACTAGAACTCTCAGAAATTGCTGGTCGTAATATAAAATAGCACAATCACTTTAGGAAACAAATAGTCAGAATTCCTTATAAACTTACAGAATTAACATATTATTCAGCAATAAGACTCTTACCAAGAAAAATAAAAACACATATCCACACAAAGGCATGTATGTAAATATCTATGGAAATTTTACTCATAATAATCCCAAACTGGAAATAACCTCAAAGTCCAAGAAGAGGTAGGTGACTAGATTAATCGTAGTACATCCATCAGATGGAATACTACTCTGCAACAAAATGGAACAAACTACTGACACACAACATGAAGAATCTCGAGAACATTATTCTGAGTACGCGATACTATATATGATTGCACGTATAGCAGATGCTGCAAAAGGTTAGTCTTTAGTGACAAAAGGCAGATGAGTAGTTGCCTGGGGTTGGGGCAAGAAAGGATTGACTGTAATGGGGTCAGGAAAACTTTTGGGGGTATGAGAATATTTTACATCGTGGTGGTGGTGGTGGTAGTTACGTGGGATATACATCTGTCAAAACTTGTCAAACTGTACAGTAAATGTGGCTGCATTTTACAGAAAGTAATTTACACTCAAAGTTGATTTCTGACCATTTAATTGCAAACATTAAAAGACTCCAAGTAACAGGTGGGCCACACTGATGTGGGACTGCTCATGTCTCAGTACAAACATGCTGCACCAGGATTCCCAGGTTCTATGGCAAAAATCATCAAGTGAAGTTATGATTTACCACAATTAAAGCTTCACACCATCTTGGAAAAGTCATATCCCTCCTCCAGTTCCCCATATCCTCACCTGTAAAATCAGAGTTATGCCAGATACTACCTAAGGTTCTTACCAGTTCCTAAATGAATGATTATTATTCATTCCGTATTAATAATGTTTCAAGATTCTAATCTAAGTAAGACTCTTGCCAGAGAGAAACCATCACCCTTGTACAGTATCCTAATTTATATGTCTAAGATACAGATCTCTAATTTTTAAAGACCCTAATTGGACCTGTCACCACAGATTTCCTTCTGCTCTATTTCTGTGATAGAACATAAGATTAATAGCTGTGATATGATCCACTTAATAAGTCAAACATTCAGGACCAGAGGTCCCAGCTGGGGTTCATTCCCAAGAGACCAGCCCTATGGTTTACTTAAGGTCAATGAAACATACAAATGAAAGCCACACCATTACTTTCCAGTTAATTAGCACTTTCAGCCAAACTCTTTCTTCAGTGTTAATTATGCCTTAAAGATGCCAAGTGACTACAAATTAAATGGTACATCCACAATAATTCAGGAATGGGTTTGAGCAACACCAGCCATCAAAATGGCTCATACTTGAGAGGCACAGCAGTCCCTCAGTGGCTGAGAAGGGATGGGACACCAGATTCACATGGAGGGGGATGTGGCTGGGACTGTTAAAAGACCAAGTCAGAAATCTGATTTGGATACAAGAAAAGCAGTCATTTTCACATCTTTTTTTGTGAAGTGTATATTCATATCATTTGACTTTTTTTTTTCAATTGACCTCTTAGTCCTTTTTCTTCCAGACTTACAGGTTTTTATATATTAAGGGAATTACTCCTTGTCTGTGATGTAAATTGCAAATATTTTTCAGTTGGACACTGTCTTTGGCACTGTTTGCTTGCAGAAATGGTTACCTTTCTTTCAATTAATGCATCAATCTTTTACTTTTCTTGCACTTTTTTTTTAATGGCTCTTCAGGCATGGTTGGAAACACCCTCCACTCTGAAGTTAAAAATATAATTGTTTTCTTCTGCTACTTTAAAGTTTATCTTTTAAACTTTTCAATATTATCTCAACTTGACAAAAAAGTTGAAAGTACAAAAAAATTTCCCATTACCTAATTAAAAATTGTTCACATTTTATCTAAAAAAAAGTTGAAAGTACAAAAAAATTTCCCATTACCTAATTCAAAAATTGTTCACATTTTATCCCATTGTTTTAGAATTCTCTCCCAATCTCTTTCACATAAATATATAGATAAATATAAGATAATGTCTGCAAGGTTTCTCCTCTGTTTAGTTCCTATTTTCCCCCTATTAATCAATAAGTAATTTGTGTGGGGATGCTTTGAGAATTGGCAAATACCTTATTCCTCATTAAATTTTCACCCACTAGCACAGCACCCACTGATAGTCTTCTAACATCATCATTCATTTCACATTTATTAGATGCCAATCTACTGTAAGAGATTTTTCTTCCCCATTTATTTGGTTAATATCCACATGGATTAATGGCTTCTTGTTTTATTCAATGGGTTATAATCTGTTACTGGCATTACTCATGCTGACACACAGACTGTCCCAGGTCTGGCATCTGTTTGAGCTAGCTGCTGTGTCTTGTGACATGCCCTCATTGATCTTTAAGCAATTCCTTACTTTATGGAACAAAAGGATGTTCCAGGATCATCTTATATTTTTCCTGCCCTGGAAACTAGCCACTTCTCTGAAGAAGACTGCATCATTTTTGTGGGAGAATGATAATAAGAAATGGGTACCAGCTGTGCTCATTGCTACTAAGATGCTCTTGCTTTGTGGCTTTCTCAGTGGACAACCTGAGGTGCGTGAATATGCCTGTGCCTACGTGTGCAGACACACATATATGCTGACACCTATTTCTGTACCTATTTTTATATAGACACAGGTATATAGATGGACAATGATACAGAAATTTCCACAAACTGGGAGTTCATCGTGAAACCTCAAGTTCCAAACTTACACAAGATTCTTTGAATTTTCCCCCTTTCCACATGTGTAACAACCTTTTCTAATTGTGAGAAATGGAGGTCCCATCATCCTCAATGTAGTCAACTGCTCACACGTAAGATACACAGAAAGTGGGGTCGTAATTGCTAACACATACCATTACAAAAAGCAAATCTCCCAACTGAGGTCTGTCAGTACTTTCTTTTTCATGTGAGGTGAACTTTACATATAGGGAAAGCATACAATTAAGTTTTAAGGAACATATTCCCCATGTAACTACCAGCCTAATAAAGATACAGAACACTTCCACCAACCAGGGAAGCTCCCTCGTGCCCCCTTCTAATCCAAGACGGACACTCCCATGGGCAATCACTTTTCTGAAAATTTCTGCCATGGATTAGATTTGCCTTCCCTTGGATTTCACATAAATAGAATCATATAGTATGTTCTCTTTATAGCTGGCTTCCCTTGTGCAACATGCCTTCCAGCTTCATCCATGCCACTGTGTAAATGGATACAGATCATGACAGCAGCAGGTAAATTTTTCATTGCTCGGTAGTATTCCATTGTACAAATACACCACAATCTGTTTACCCACTCTCTAATTCATAGGCATTTGAGTTGTTCCCAATTTGAGGATAATAAAGATCAAGCTGCTATAAAAAAAATTCTTGTGCAAGTTTTTTGTGGGTATATATTTTCATTTCTCTTGGATAAACACTTAGGAGTGAAACTGTTGGGTCATTATGACAGATGTATATTTTATTTAGTAAGATCTGCAGTTTTCCAAATTAGGTTTACCATTTTACACTCCCACTAACAACATGAGAAAGTTCCAGTTGCTCCAGATCCTTGCCAACGTTAGGTGTCGTCAATTTTTCTAAATTATGATTATTCTGGTAGATGTGTATCTCATTCAGATATGAATTTATGTTTCCAGCTGGCTAGGTCTTATTCACATCTGGGTTGACAGCAGGGCATATGGAGAACATCTCCAATGAATAATCAATAAACAGGGTGCGAGTGGACAGATGTGCGACCCTGGCTCGTGTGCATGGCTAGGTGAGCAGACTACAAAAAAAAGAAAGAAGCAGAACACACAGCAACTGATTCAAGAGAGAGGCGGCCACGCTCATGCAAAAACACTCAGCATCAGGCATGACAGAGGCCTTGGGTAGGGTCACGCAAAACACTAAGAAAGGAGAGAGGGAGCTCCACAAAGCAATGTTGGTAGAAAACCAAATGTGCCAGTATCTGATCACTGTCAGATCCACATCGCCAATTGCCACCTTCAGAGTCAGAGGAAAAGCACCCCCTCCTCCTTGGAGGCATGCAGTATCCCGTGCCCCCCTCCACAGGACACAACTCAGTGCTTCGGAACAGGCCTGCTCCCACCTCGACTATGGTCCACAGAGACAGAACTCACGGCATTCCAACATCAGACTCTGGCCCCTGGTACTCATGAAAAGCCAAGTACATTGGTGTGGAAGAGAAAAGGGGCTCAAATCCACATCTTAGATTCCTGGCTCAAAACCAAATGCACTATGAGATCTCATCCAACGTTAAATCTGTGACAAGTCTGTCTTTGATCTCATTAGCCCTGGCATCCTCCCTCAAACTGCTACACCTTCGTTAAGTCCCTAATAGCATTCTAGCCTTAGAGAGTGGAATCACAATCCCTCCACTTCCACTGTATGCTGCTCCTCTAACAGGCACGGGACCACATGGTCTGTTCACCAAGGCTGAAAACGTGGAGTTCGTTTACTCAAATGGTTGGAATGCAATTATGGCTTTACTCAAGAGAGGTACAAGAATCAGAAAGGCTCAATTCACAGAGAAGTAAGGATACTTTTTTGTTAATGAGGACTAAGTAGCCAGATTCTTATTTTGGGGAGCTGTAAGTCTACCAGATAAACAGTGGGAGGGTCTCCCAGTATACTATGTACTTCCCTGAATGAGGTTTTTAAAAAGTGTAATTATTATCCACTTTTTTATTGGTAAGAAAAGTTAAACAGAATGATTTAATGTGCCCAATAGTTAAATAGTTAAAATGCCAGCTATATTTAAATCCAAAACTTATGTTAAAGTCATTAAACCATGGAGTGTATTCAACTTTTCCTTCCCTAATTTTCACTTTCATGTTTTGATAAAAGACTGAAGGATGTCTGTGCATATGGAAGGTTCATGGTGGAAGCTCACTGATCCACTCTTTTTAGCAGAAAGCTACACTTTTCTGCTACATGTTTTTGCCAGCCACATCCCTAAGACCTGATGATGAAGGTCAGAGTACATGGACTGGGATGTGTTAGACACCTGCTCTAGCAAGGGCTGCTTTGAACTCCGGAAAAGTGGACACAGTGTCCATCATTGATCTCTGCATTGACCTTTGCATTTAACGACTGCATGGTCTTCCATTGTATATGATTTCACCCATCACAAATCAAAAAGGTCCGTCTAGGTTGCAAACAGAAAATTTGTGATCAACAGATAACCCTGTATCCGTCCTCCCGGAGCAGGAACCCACTAACATCAACATCAAATGGAGTGATGCTAATAGTAAATACGTCATAGAGTCTGCAGCTCTCTTGAAAAGTGTGAGACTCACCTCAAGAGTGGAACCAAAGGAGTTGCCATCTCTTCTTTGCCCTCCTGAGAATGAGTCACAAGAACCATGCAAAATCCCTCAAGATTATCAGCAGTGCCTAATCTACCACCAACTGCTTTCCACCCAAGCCCCCCTAGCCAAGGTTACCCATGACAATTACAGCATGGTGGAGAGACTCATGACCTCAGTGCATACCAACACTGCCTCCCAGAGGATGGGGTGACCCCTTTGACAAAGTGTAGCTTGATGGCCTTGCTCAGAACATCATGCCTGCATCCACTGATACTACCAAGCCAGTGGTCAAGTGGCAAGGTCATCCCTGAGCTGAATGGGTGCACACTAGCAAGGCCTTCTATGTCCCCAGGCCAAACACATGTGTGAGGCATATGACCCACTGTCTAGAGGTGGCCAATTCTGATGACATCAAGAAGGTGGTGATGCAGGAACAAAAGGAGCCCTTGGAAGGCATCTCAGCTATGAGGAAGCCCAGGACCCCTGATACCCAAAGGTAGGAACCTTTGATGCTAGGGCTCTATTACCTTCAATGACATCTTATCAAGCCAATATCCAGGTATGAATTTGGCTACACTGCATGGTGGACCTCACAGTCCATATGATCTCCAAGGATGACCAACCCCAACATCAGAAGAAAATAAGCCCTGAGCCAGTGGGATTCCCTAAGTAAGCTCTACTCCCCACACACTAGGCATCTCCCAGTTTCCATCCCTGGGCCCCTGAAAAGTGGACATTAGGATCAATACCATATATACCATGGATATACTACACCTAACAGGGAAAAAAATACACACATGTATATACAGTGAAATGTCAAAATCCCTAGAGTCCTGTGAGATGATGAGCTCTCATTCAGTACAGGTATTCCAACAGGGAGCAGCTCGTGGGGCCAGATGGCACAGCAAAGATGACCTTGGTAACCTCTCGAGCTTTCCCTCCTGACAACAAAAATCCAGTGATTTTAGCTACAAAAAGTCAGAATTAAAAAGGGGCCTTAGAAATAATCAAGTCAGCAACCTTGTTTTTTTTATTTGTTTGTTTTTAACCTGGAGAACCCAAGATCCAGAAAGGAACAGACAACTGACCTGACCAAGGCCAAGGCTCATGTTCAGATCTGGCCCTTCCTATGACACCAACCCCCTATGGAGGGGATGGAGAGACCCCTCCGCTGGGCTCTTGCTCGAGGTGGTCCCACATGGAGAGGCCCCAGGACAGCAGTAATATCTATTCCAGCCTCTTGTCAGTGAAGCACAACAGAGAAAACATCTTAGAACAAGCTGCACTGGAAGACAGGCAGGCTGCAGACAGAAGTATGCATTTTTATCCAACGGGAAGAAAAGATTATCCAGAAATCATGGTTTGGTAAATACGGAACGTGTATTAGATGGCATCATGATTAAGAAGTTGTGGTCCATATATACAATGGAATATTACTCAGCTATCAGAAAGAACGAATTCTCAACGTTTGCTGCAACATGGACGGCACTGGAGGAGATAATGCTAAGTGAAATAAGTCAAGCAGAGAAAGACAACTATCATATGATTTCTCTCATCTATGGAACGTAAGAACTAGGATGATCAGTAGGGGAAGAAAGGGATAAAGAAAGGGGGGGTAATCAGAAGGGGGAATGAAACATGAGAGACTATGGACTATGAGAAACAAACTGAGGGCCTCAGAGGGGAGGGGGGCGGGGGAATGGGATAGGCCGGTGATGGGTAGTAAGGAGGGCACGTATTGCATGGTGCACTGGGTGTTATACGCAAGTAATGAATCATGGAACTTTACATCAGAAACCAGGGATGTACTGTATGGTGACTAACATAATATAATAAAAAATCATTTAAAAAAATTAGATGACATCATGGCACCAACATTCGATTCCATGGGGTGACAATGGCACTGCGGTGACTGAGGGAAAGGTCCCTGTTCTCAGGAGCCGGGGAGGACGACTGGAGGGAAGCAACATCGAGTGTTCAGCTTACCCCCCGGTGCTCTCGCTCACCCAGGGGAGCAAGTGAAGAAGTACACTTGTTCATTGCACTATCCTTTCAACTTCACATTTGACATTTTTCAAAATAGAACACTGAACAAAGTATTAACAAATCAAGGATTCTAAAGCCTGGACTCCAGAAATAAGTAAGACCTTGTGAACCATGTAGATACCCCATAGAGCACGCACGTGCTGGAAGGACAGTTCCAGGTGCTCCCTGGAACAGACTCCCCACGCCCCCCGGAAAGGCCTCGGCATGGCTATTCATACTTCCCGTTGCCCGCCCAGATACCTGGGGCTCAGCCAGGCTTCAAGGACCCACCCCAGGCCACAGGGTCCTAGGAGGCTCCGCAGGACTCTGACCCCCAGGCCTGTGCTCTCGCTTCTGCGAGGCCATCTCCTCCAGGGCACAGACCCTGCTGAGAGCCAGGGGTCAGCTGGGCAAGGGCTGCTGCCAAGGCCGGATGAGGCTGCTCAGATCGCAAGGCAGGGAGAGCAGCAAAGCCTCCGTCTTGCTTTCTCTGGAGCTGGCCTGCTCCGATCTAACTTATTTCTGCTACTCTTCTCCGAGATGCAACAGCTCTTCCAGCCTGTGGCCTTGGCTTCTTTCCCACTCCAGAAAACTTTTCTTTAAACAGAAAACACAAACTTCCTGCCTGCTTGGCCAGAGGGGGCACGTCTAGGCCCTGCAAGCCAGCAGCCCCAGTGAGGAACTACCTCTCTCAGGACCTTTACCCCCACAGTGAGAAACAACTTAACAACTGCTTTAGGGAATACCTTTCAGCTCAGCTGCACCAGAGCCCCCACCTAGAGCCTCTCTCCCATCTCTCAGGCGGACATCAGTTGTCACCACCATGGGGTGAAAGCCGGGACAGAAAGAGAGCGATTCCTGCCAGCAGTAGTAACAGCAAAACCCGGCACCTGTGGTTTCTTCTTCCACTCGATAAACTGCTCCCCATTTCTGAGATGCTCCAGAACATCTCACCTTGGCCAACAGGAAGGGAAACTGCCTATTAATGACCATCTATTACAAAACATCGATCCAGTTTTATTTATTCATCGTACGATTTAAGCCTCAAAATCCGTCACAGAAGAGCTCAGCCCCATTCTACAGGGGAGCCAAAGGAGGCCGAGGGAGGACTGGGCAGTGCGTCCCAGACCACACCTCTGCAGAGAACCTTACGTTCCATTCTGGGGCTTCCGCATGAAGGACGTGACCAGAGGAGCCACTCACCCTCTCCGTGCCCCCACTCACTCTCTCCGTGCCCTCGCTCACGGAGAAATCCGCATGGTGCAGCTCACAGGGATACAGAAACCAGGATCGCTGCAGCCAGCCACAACAAGCCTGCGGCCCCAGAGGTCAGCATGGTGGCCCGCCAGCACCTCCATCACCAGCACACCTGCCGGCTGAAGCTCTGCCCTGGAGCCTCCGTCAGCATTCCCTTGAGAACAGACGTAGACAGGCTGCTGAGCCCCCCAGTGTTTCTGATGTGCAGTCCAGGTAGGGCCCAAGAACTTGCATTTCTAGAGGATCCCAGGATGCTGAAGCTGCTGGTTCCAAGACCACACCCTGAGAACCACCACCTGGAGATGGAGTTCAAGGCAACTTCCCTAACTGGAGAGGGGCTGGCCGAACAGGTCCTGACGGCTCCACCCCTCCCTCTCTCCTCCAGGGGCCCTGCCAGCCCGCCCTGTGGGTGAGAACCGTAGTCTTCAGCTCTGCCCATGATAGCATGGGCCCACGAATTATGTGGGAGGCCCCGGTGAGCCCATCTGGCTGCAGGGAGGCCGCACCTCCAACCCAGATTCTCCCAGTAGGTAAGCAGACCCTGCCACTCTCACCCCTGCCTCTCTGCTGTTCTCCACGCAGATCATGCAGGTAGGGGGTCGCTAGGCACCCTCTGGAACCCTGCCACCCACCTGAAGATTGCCAGGGTTGCCAGACAAACACCCCCCCACCACTGTTCCTTGGTGGGCCAGCCGAGGGCCGCAGGCTGGACTCTCCAGCAGACATTAATAAGCACGCACCCCATGCCAGACACCGTGCTACCCTGCCCTGCTGGGAGAGTACAAGGAGGGGGTTTGGCTGTTCTGAAAAAGGCTGGAAAAGAGAGGAGACCGGGCTGATCTTTGCCAGTGTGATGTCTGACCCCAGCTTAATGCAGGCAGGTGCTAGGGAGGCAGATGGCAAACGGACTAGTGGAGGCCAACAGGACAGCCTGGCAGGCCAGCCAGAGCCCGGCCTCTGCACTTTTAGGCCAGGACGGAGGGCTGGGCCACAAGTAGCCACAGTAACAACGTCACACAGGCCAGAATGTGGCGTTGTACTTGGACAACAACTCCCAAGACACCACCCGACTGCGGCCCTGTGGGGCCTCTCACATGCCAACAAAAAAGCTGTGGCTCGGACGGTCACTGGCACAACGAGTCCCAAAGCTCGGCGGCAGCGGATTCAGTCCCACGTCTGTCCAACTCCGAGGTCCTCGCTGGTACAGACCCCCAGTACTACTGCAAAAACAGGCACAGTGACCCACTGAAACATCGGGTCCCTCCCCTGAGAGTCCCCCAGGCAAGTTGGTGCCCCCAGTGCCAGCTCACAGCCTGGCACACGCCCACTGAAGGGGCTCGGTCACCACTCACTGAGTTGGCGAATGAATGCAATACCTTTAGCTTGCTATTAAGGGCTTTCAGAGGATTATGGCTTCCTGGCCTCTGGGAGAATAAATCTCTATTATAAACGGAAACCTTATAGTCCTGCAGATGCTATTTTTAATGCACAGCCGTGTAAGAAAATTATCCCTTGTGCGCTAAATATGCATTCCTAATTACACTCACCTAAGATGTATTAACTTGAAAGACTAAGAATAGCTAAATAATAAAAATTAGAGGAATTACATTCTCTGTCAGCTAAACACAGAAAAGCCAAAGGTAAGCTAGGATCAGTGACTAGTAAGTCATCACAAAAAATCACCAGTATTAAAAACAAAAGATGCAGAATGTGGGCAGAGAACTTCACCCACAAAAAAAGAGCCAAGTTGCCACCAAGGCACCTGACTCCCTGCTTCACGTGACCCCACCACCAGCATGGATGCCAAGAAAAAGAAGTGGGGAGACAAGGTTCTGAAGGGGGAGACCAACGGTCAGATGGCAGCCCTGCAGTTCATGGGCTTGGTGACCCAGGCAGACGGCATCACTGTCTGGGCCTTGGGCTCCTACGTGCACGATGACGTGCTGACAGCCTCCCTGCCTGAGGGGCAGGTGTGAGCATTAAACGGGAGAACAAGGACACTGGGTTGAACAGTCACCAGCTCCCATTGCTTCCACCTCACTGCCTAATAAAGACAGGTGCTCGCGGACTTTTGGGTGACAAAACCCACGGTGTCCCAGAAGGAAACCCCAACATGGTGAGGAGTCCCAGATCAGTTATGTCCCTCACCTCATTCCTTCCACCAGTCACTCAGAGTCAATATTGGTCTATTTAACCATGAAAAATGAAAAGCAGTTATCACCAAGACTACAATTTGAACTAAGTTAATATTCTAACAGTATTGACTGTCCACAGATCAGTTGTCCTTCTTAAAAGAACAGTGGAATTTTAACCAGAAGGAAAAGAAATTTGGGGCTGGTTCTAGACAGAGTCCGTGGGGATCACGTGTATGACAAGCCCACATTCTACCTATGGAGCGCCTGCAGAAGACGTTCCAGGTGCTGGAAGATGAGGCTAGAAAGACAGGAGTGGACGGCCTGAGAGGAACCCCCCCCCCCCGGACTCCTCACTGCCACTGGGCCCCTTCTCTCCCCGCTGCCTGCCCTGGCCTGCCAGCCAAGCCCACAGAGGCTTCTGTCACACCAGCTGCAACACCAGGGGTCCCAGCAGGAGCTCCCGCCGTCCACAGCCTTGGAGGGCCTTTCCAACAAGTCTCCTCCAGAAAACAGCAGGCAGAGCATTTTCAAACAGGGCGCAGCCCACATCTGCCAAAAGGCACAAAGTCTGGGAGGTGCTCAGAGAGTGACACTTGACCATTTTTTACTTTCTAAAGAATGTAGGAATGAAAAAAAGAACAGAAAGGTTTATTGTTCAATGCCTCCCTGCCCATCCATAAATTACAACTGCTTTTCCAATAGCTCTAAGTTATAAATGTCTTTTTGACTCTTCCTTCTGAGCTGCGAAGGAAAAGCTGAGTTCAGCTTGAGCTCCACCAGCAGCGAGCCTGGTCAGAGCACTTCATGCTGTTCCCTGGACTCCAACTTCCTCATCTGTAAACCAGGGGAAATGCCCCTGTCCTCTTGCAGAACCAGCTGTGAAGCGGGACCCCTCTCTTCTGTGACTGGCTCAGCCCAATGGCTGGCAAAGGAGGCCTGCAGCCCCCACACGGGCTTCCCTGGAAGCCTCGGGGGCAGGGCAAGCAGAGGCAGCCACTGAAGACAGGAGCTCGCACTCGAGGCTGCGGAGTCACACAGCCCGTGCGCGTGCACACACCGCCCTTCGCGGAGGCGCCTTTCAGAAGCCCTCAGGTGCTCAACAAACCCAGGTCCGACCAACAGGGCGGGTCATAGGTTTGAATGCACTGCCAAAAACCCAGGGTAGACTAAGTGTCAAGAGGAAATGGGCACATAAGCCATTTCCCGAGACCCGGCTGGTGAGCCAGGGCATGGTGGTCAGAGGTGATGGGCAGGTCACATCATGTTTAGATGCAGGAGAAAACCAGCAACTGCCATGGGATGAAAGAAACGAGAAAAAAACACCATTCATGATGGAAGAGGCAAGGTGGCTGGACGGGCTCCAACACCACTTCCTCCTGTTTGCAAGGAGACAGCTCCTTGGTCTCTGTTGGAGAAATACACAGAGAACAACAGGGACAATGTTAATGGTCGTGCTTTCCCAGCACCTGGCAGGTGACATGTTCGCACACTCTCGTGTTGGCCTGTGGTCCAGGCTCCACCAATGCCCTCAGCAGGAAGCTGCATCACACTCCAACCAGACTCCGTCGGGTACAGCGGGACCCACCCCGTGGCATCGCACCTCACAACGGGACACCAGTGAGGAAGCGGTCAGAAACTCTGTTTCCTTGTGTACTAACTGCCCGGATGGCCAAGAGAGGAAAAGACCAGGAGAAGGGGTCCTAGGCTGAGCTCCCAGGGAGGGCAGGGGGTCACCCCAGGAATCAAAGGCCAACTCAAGGACCAGAGGCACATGACCAGCTATGGGAGACCCAGGCAAAGCCACAGGCCCCCAAATAGAACCCAGAACAAGGCCATGTACAGAGCTCTGGCCACACGAGCCAACTGCATTTTCATTAATGATCCAGCAGGAGCCGAGCCTGAAGGCCCTCCCACCAAGAGGTCCCTCTCATGACCCTCCTGGAGATAGACACAGCGGTTTTCTCCTTGTCTAGCAGAGGCGGCCAAGCACCCTGATGTCACAAGGTGGCACACAGGACGTGTTCAGTCAAGTGTCATGACATAGGAAAGGACGAGGACAAGGATGACTCCACCGTCCACACAGGAGTGCTTACACCTGTAGACACAATCTCACTGGCAGCCCTGGAAGAAATGCACTTTGACACTGTGGGTCCATCTCTGCACAGCCCTCAGGGTCCAGGTGGGAAGACCAGGGAACCAGCGCCACTGACCGTGGGCACTGGGCCCAGAGCCTGGTCACATGTGCCCGTCAGCTCATCAAATTCTCACAGCTGCCCAGGAACTGGGGACCAAAGGCTCCATCCGACAGAGGAGAAGGCCAAGGTTCATAAAGGTCGCTATCTATAGCTCAGGTGTGGAAGGACAGAGTTTTCACAGATCTGTGGCCCAGGAAGGACACTCTGTCTACCTCCCGAGTTGTGCTCTCTCCACTGAACCACACTGCCCTAGCACCCAGCACCAGGCACCGCCAGCACAGGCCGGGAAGCGTACCCCACCACTTGCAAAGCAACTCCCTAGCTGTCCCTCATATAGCCCTGCACTGGGGGCAGGAAGAGGGCGATGTACGGAGGAGGGGACCGAGGCTCAGTGAGCTGAAGGGACCCAGCCAAAGCCATAAAGCCAGAAGAGCAGAGTCGAGCGTGCGGGGAGCCCAGGGCCCACAGTGCCGCACGAGTGGCTGGGCTGGTGGGCACTTTTGCTGGGTCCTCAGCACCTGAGAAATCTGTACTCTTCTTATTCAAGTCTCCAGTCAATGAGTCTGCATCGCCCTCTCTCTGAGGGCAGGAAGTGGGTGTCGGTGATCTTTTGTAACCCCAGTGCCGGGAACAACAGGAATTTCAGAAGGTTCACGAGAAGGGAGAAACCAAGAGTGTGAGGGAGAAGGAAGGCAGATACACCGATCTGCTTGCAAAGCCGCCCCAGGCCACGCAGCACGCGGGGTCGCGCATCCATACCTGTACCCCCGCCTCGTCTCACCCCTTCCAGTTCATGCAAGGAGGGCTCTCACAGGACATCCACCCGACTTGCTCATTTCACAGACATGGAAACTGAGGCCCAAATAGGTAAAGTAAGTTCCCCAAAGTCACACAACCTACGAAGGGCAGCATTGCAACTAAGGCACGTGACTCTGGGCTGCTGGCCCAGAGTCTGTCCCAGTGCTCGAGGCTCCTAAAACTTTGGGCAAGAAGAGTCAGATCATCTGACTTAAAAAAGCAAGTGCTCTCTTCCTGAGCTAAATGGAAAAATCAATGAGCTCCAAATCAGCCTTGCCATTTGCCTGAGGAAGTGGAGCTTTCAAAGGTTACTTGTCCTGCAAGCGGGCTCCTGTTCTCTTAATAGGGGCCCTGCGGAAGGCGCGCAGAACGGATGGCCCACACGTGGGAAGAGACAGCCTACAATGAAAGCTGACACTTCCAGTCAAGCCTGCCATCAAGCATGAAGATGAATGTGAGAGCACCTCCTTCAGAGACCACCAGATCGCTTTTCCCGCAGCCAAGAGCGTGGGCAGAGGCTTCCTCGTTATGCTTTCTTCCCTTCTGCTCATCCATCTCCGAAAACATCAGCTGGAAGAGGACGACAGGGCTACTTCCTCCCCCACTTCCAAACCCGGGGGGCTGACCCGAGGCTGGACGTGACGAAGGAACGTTATCAGTGAGTCACCAAGCATCTGTCTGCACAGTGCCTGCCTGGCAGCGTGGAGGGTCTCTCGTGGAACCCTCAAGGTAACTCTGAGATGGTAGCTTTTTCCTTCCTTACACGGATGGGAAAACTAGCCCAAGGCCAAGCGGCAGTGGCTCCTCCTGCCGTCCCACTGCGACTGGGTCCCAGCATCAGACAAGCACTGAGCTGACAGTGGAAGCTACCGGCTTAACCTGTCACGTGAAACCCGTGACAATGGCAGATGGCTGTCAGACAGCATGCAGAGCAGAGCAGGGGCTACCAGCCTGACGGCTGAGTGTACAAGGTTCATATGGAGACCGAGTCAACACCCAGGCCACTTGACCCAAGGTCTGCACTGCGTCAGCCAGGGGACTGGGTGCAGGAACCTCTGGCTTGCACACCAGGCGGTCACGTGCCAGGTCAGCTCGGGCATGACTCCCCGTGGTGCTTCTGTGAGTCACAAAGATCCAGGAAGAACTCCTTCTTGGAGTAATAGTTGGAAGGTCCCTTTACCACTGTGCTGGGTCTGCCACAAACCCTGCACAGCAGGTGCTCCGGGTGCAGAGCAGGGGAGCCTAGGGCTTCCCATCAGGGAGTCGGGGAAGGAGGGGGTTAACGTCTGTGAAAAGCCTACTGTGTGCCAGACAAACATTCTGTCATATCATCCTCACAACAAATCTCCGTTACAGATGAAGAGACTCGGGCCTCTGGCCTCTACTGGAACTCAGATGTGTCTGAACACGAGCCTGGGCTCCTTGCATTCTGCTCCTGGGACGGCCTGCCAATCCAACCGTCACCCCGTACCTGCATTCACCCGCCCAGCCAGCCAGCTGGCCCCACCGTCCTCTGCCCCACGTCAAGGGATTTGCCTCTGTTCCTACGGGGACCATCCCCTCCTGTGCCACTCTAAGGCTTGTGGCCCCTCACTGGCTCTCACAGGGACTCAAGCCACCTTCCCCAATCCCCAGCACATTCCACCTGGGGCACACAGAATGCTCTAGAAATATGTGTGGAGGGGGAGGGAAAGGGGAAAGGAGGAGGCACAGGAGGGTGGGGGACAAAGGAAGTGATCGGTCATAAGCCTGGGGTCTCACCAGGAAACACTGGACAAGAGGAAACTGCCAGTAGCCCCAGGAAGGAAGAAAGGCTGTCCACCATGCAGAGTGCAGATGCAAGGTGGCCCCAAAGCCCCTGCGTGCTGTCGGGGAGGCACCTGTGTGCACCTTCTCTCTCACTGATGGACTAGAAACCACTAGAGCCGTCCCTGATTGCTATTTTCAGATCTTCAGCCGGTGTACAGACACACGTTGACGGGGACTTGTGCCCATTCTATACAAGATGCCAAGGGCAAAGAGGAGCTCCGGTTCTCAACAGCTTCCTGAAGCGCATGAGGTGTTAGGGACTAGCGGAGGCTAGCGAGAGAGGTCGGGTCAATGATTGCACACCCTTCCCTCCCTCGGAGAGCTGAAGGAGCAGGCGGGCCTTTAAAAATGGAACCACTTGGGGGGCCTGGGTGGCACAGCGGTTAAGCGTCTGCCTTCGGCTCAGGGCGTGATCCCAGCATTACGGGATCGAGCCCCACATCAGGCTCCTCTGCTATGAGCCTGCTTCTTCCTCTCCCACTCCCCCTGCTTGTGTTCCCTCTCTCGCTGGCTGTCTCTATCTCTGTCGAATAAATAAATAAAATCTTTAAAAAAATAAAAATAAAAAATAAATAAAAATGGAACCACAGAGTAGAGCGAGAGGCCCCTGTCACGCATGACCGGCCAGGATGGACGGAGCAGCGCCCAGGGGCTGGGGTCGGCACCCGGGGGTTCCTGGTGGCCCTCTGCGGCCCACAGGCAGTTTTCACATGCTCTGCCTCACCTCGCTCCCACCTGGGATTCAGCCTCCCTTTCCAGGCCAGGGTCAGCTCCCTGACACGGGACGAGAAGGCACGGATGCCGCAGCAGCCAGGGCCCTCCAGAGGCAGCGGCTTGCCGGCTCCCAAATCTGGACCCGAACAGTGAAGTGTGGCTTGTTTGTTTGTTTGTTTGTTTTTTGGTGGCTTTTTTTGCCTTGACGAACATAAAACAGCATATTCTCAGGAAAAGGGAAGTTGTATTCACCAGAGTTTTACAACAAACGGCGTATAAAGGACATTTATAATTATTCAAAGATAATTAATTAGGATGGCTGCTCCCTCTGTAAGACAGAAATCACTTCATGGTCCTGAGATATTTCTGGGGAAACAACTGCAGAGAAAAAACTGATAAGAAGAGCACACATTTAAACTCATTATTAGCAACTAAACATTTCTAATTCTCACATAAGAGCACAGCATGAGCATAACTGTGTTTCCAATCCAAATGCATGGGCCGTGGTCTTTCCATTGTAATCAGAGTGTGAGAACCAGAAGAGGAGGGGGAAGCCGGGCAGGGTGCGGAGAGACACCCTTCTCCCCTGGCAGCTCCTCTCAGCACCGGGAGTCTCAGCACAAGGGACAGAGGAAGGCTGGCGGCCAGGAGGGGAGCAAGGAGTCACCAGGGGGCCGGGGCGGGTCCGAGAAGCACTGGCCCTGCATGCACGCCAGGCGAACAGCGCTGCCTGCCAGCCTAGAGGTCTCAGGACGCTAATCCAAATCACCATAGCAAATAGAGAGCACGTGAGGGCATCTCAGGGCACCGTATTGCCGGGGGGGGGGGGGGGGGGGG
>NW_024427107.1:77057473-77078079 GCF_017311325.1 Ursus maritimus
TGGGGGGCAGGCTGAGGGGGGGGGGGGGGGGAGTCTGGGAGGAGGAGGAATGTAGGAAAACCTCTTCAAACGTGCGGAAAGTACAACAGTCCAGTCTGAGCGAATCTGCCCAATAAGTAATAGCAGTAAGGGGTTCTAGCCCTCAGAATAGAACCGAGCTCCGTGACCTCCTACTGACAGCAAGCAGATGGAGGAGGGACGACCCGTTCCTACAGAAGAATCCCCACTGATGCAGGTAGGAGGAAGGGTGGAAATAGGCAAACTACCATTTGGCAAATCCTCGGTCACAACCACTGAAGGCAGAGGACTGTCCACGGGGCGCGCGCTGGCGGGGAGACGAAAAGCAGCCATCTACACAGTCTCTGCACACCTCCCACTGCGGTTACTCCTGCAAAATGAAAACTAGTACCTTCTGAACCACAGGATCAAGGTCGCCATCACCAGGAATGAGCCGGAAGGACACCACGTGCCTCGTGCTGGCCCACATCCCTCAGAGCTACTCCTGCCGAAAACGCCTAACCTCCCTTGAATCACCAGCAAGTATCAGACAAACCCAAATTGAAGGACATTCTAAAAAAACCAGCCAGTCCTCTGCTGCTGTCAAGACCGTGAAAGACAAAGACAGAGGGTCTGTCCCGGAGCGAAGGGGATGGAGGAGACCTGTGAGCCTGACGCGCTGTGCAGTCCTGGCTTGGCTCCTGACCCAGACAGTGACCGCCAGCAAAGGAAAATTACAGGCAAACTGGAGTAAAACCCGTAGTCCTGCATCAATGTTAATTCCCTATTAATCATTCCACTGTGGGTACAGAAGACATTCACATTTGGAGGAGCCAGCGGGAGGGTAGGCAGAAATTCTTTCAACTCTTTCTGCCTCTTTGTCAATCTGAAACTATTTCAAGAGTTAAACAATTAAGATAAAAGTTATTTAAAAGTTAGCCGATTTCTCATGGCAAGTGAGGGACAGCCACAGCAGTAGGTAACATTTACTGAGCACTTGGTGGAGGACACCACACTCACCACGGTTTCCAGACATGCTCATTCACACCTACCCACGGTCACGGGCAGTATTCCCACTTTACAGATTAGGAAGCTGAGGCAGAGGGGAGCTAAGGCCCCACAGGTAGGAAGTGGCAGGTCACGGTGCAGAGGAGCGGGGAGGAGGTACTCCCCCAGATAGCGTGGCTGGCACACACCAGCACTCCCACTGAGGAACGGTGAGGTCCAGCCTCTACAGCTGCACAGGTCGGCTCCATCCGAGGCATGAAGGACAGCCATACACGTAGCCGTCGTGAAGCCTGGACTGTGACTGCACGGCCCTCAGGAAGGAAGCTCTGGGAGCACCTTCTCAGGCCAGGCCAGGCCCCAAGAGGGGCAGCAGAGACCAGAGAGGCTGCTGGGAACAGACACAGGCCTCCAAGCAGGCCTGAGAACCCGATGTCCCACCTGGGGCCCACATGTGCCATCTGGGTCATCTAAGGACCCCTCGCCTCCAGGTTGTCACCCCAAAAGGGAATTGTGGAGGCCTCTTCTCTCCTGCCTGGGAGCACTGATGCCCGCTCACATGTAGTGAGGAAGGGGACTAGAGAGGGGCGTTCACTCCACAGTGACATGGGGCTCCCCTACACTCCAGACTCCGAACACTGAGACCCCTGGGATCATGGAGAACATCAAGGCTGGGTCTGGGGCAAAGCAGAGCTGACAAGGACACCATCATTTGAGTGTTTGGTGACATGACGTCTCCCATCCTGCTAGAAGTTTCCATACACAAAGCCTCACAAGATGGTCATTCTATTTGCCTTTCACATAAGAACAGAGACTTGAAAAGGTCAAGGCACCAAAGTCCCTGCCCCTGGAATTGGAAACCACCTCTGTCTGACCAAGGCCATCTCTGTCCCCATGTCACGTCACTTCTTCTAAAGACACACACAACACCAGACTGCTGGTGTTCACATCTAGATCCCACCATTCAGCCTGCAAGAACGCTCTTACAAAAAAAGGCTACCTTCCAAGCAGTTCCTTGAAATGCTCTTAGCTAACACCACCATTTCAAGCAGGAGGTTGGGTCAGAAAAAGCAAAGAAAAGCAAGCAGCACCATTGCTTAAATGCAATGAGAAGACCTGCCCCAGAGGCGGTCAGCAGGACCCTGAGGGCTCCACCACCTATCCACTACAAGGATGCAGAGTGGAGGCAAGCTTCTCCACCTTTCTGGCCTCAGTTTCCCCCTTGTGGAGAAGAGGGGGGTATAGTGCTGTCTGGCAGTGTCCCATCAGAGGGGAGAGCAAATGTGTGGGTGTGGCAGTGCTGGCCGGGCTCCCAGGAAGAGCTCAGCAAACCGCAGGCTGATGGGTGCAGGCCGGCAGATACGCTGCGCTCCAGCCGGTGGCACGCCTCGCAGAGCGGCCACATCCACGAGACAGTGGCCAGCACTGCACGTAAGCTTTTGTCTTTCTAAGCACAATACATACAGGAAGCTCGCGGCAAATGTGACAGCTCCCAGGGCGTGACTGCTCCTAATTTCTGGGGTACTGTCCCCGGCTTGGCTGTAGAAGAATCTTGGGTCAGCCCTTAAATGAGCTGAGATCAAAATCAGTCAGTGAGGACGGAAAATTAATTTCCTTTCTCCTGCCACTTCTGAGAATCTTTAATATATCAGGTGCAGGCGTGGGGTGTGGTGTCACTTTGGCAGCTGCTTCCAAAATGCCCTCCCTGCCAGCATTCCCAGGGCATGGTGTCGACCCAAGAGCCTGTGAGTGAGAATATGAATCCGCTGAGGATGTGTCCTTGAAGCCCCTTCCCTGTCCTTCCTCTTCACCTGCTTCGGATGCCATCCTCATCTCTTCAAGCCCCAGCACGGACTTCCTGCACGACTCACCCACTCGAGCAGCCTCTCCGTCTCTCCAGACACCTCGGGTGGGCGAGGAGACGCAGGGCCCAGCCCCACCCGGCCCCCTGGTGCAGGAGAGACCACAGAGACAAGGCAGGAAGGGCCCTGGTGGCAACGGCCAGGACGGCGGTGGGTCACCGTGGAGCTGCACGGCATCCCATGTGGGCTTCTGGCCAGGGCAGAAAGAGTGACAGTGGACAAGGAGTTTGGAGCGGAGATGGAAGGGCAGGCAGAGGCCACGTTCGGAAGGGCCTCGCATGCAGTAGCTCTCCAACTCTCTCACTCTGCTGCAGACCAAACTCCTGGACAGGTCGTTGCGGTCATGGTCATTTTTTTTAAAAATCCACGACAGTAAAATAGTTTCTATACAATAGATTGAATTTGACACTTAAATACGGACTATGAGTTTTGACAAACATACGTTTATATAATTGATGCAGCAAAAAAGACAAAGCTTCCCCATCACCCCCAAAAGTTCCTTCCTGCCCCTGTGCTGACAACCCAGAGCCCCACACCCCCAGCAAAATGGAGCACTGCTGTCTATCAGACAGGTCTGCTTATTCTAGAAACCACACGGTATGGACTTTCTGGGTCTGGCTTCGTTCCTTCAGCCTAATGTCTTTTAAATCCCGCTCCGCCAAGCTTCCGAGCGTGCTGTGGTTTGGTCCTCGGTCTTGGCCCGAGTAGTCCGCAATCCCACCACTGCTGACTTCCCTCTTGCTTGACACAGACGTTAGTCACAATGTTTGGCTCTTCTGAATAAAGTTGCAACGAACATTCATCTGTAAGTCTTGTGAAGACCCAAGTCTTCACTTGTCTTGGGTAAGTGCCAAGGCCGGGGACTGCCTCGTTGTACAGGGGCTCTGCTTCACGTTAGAGGACACTGCCCACAGCTCCCCAAAGTGGCTGCTCACCACTCTGCGTGCTCACCGGCCACACATGTGTCCCGGCGGCCCCGCTCCTCGTGGGCCTCTGGCACACTGCGTGTGCAGCACTGTTTACTCCGGTGTTGAGTTTTCTTCCCTGAATCTTTACGACCTTGGCCATCCTTCCACACACGTGCTGGTCTTTCATACCTGCCTTCGTTTGGTCAAATTTTCGCACACTTTTAGTTTGCGCTGTCTTATCATTGTAAAATTCCTTCGTATATTCTACAAACAATTCCAGTTATATTTTCAGCCAAAGTTTCATTTTGTTCTCCTTCTACTTCTTCATGTTTACAGTTTTCATCAAATCCTTGAGCACAACCCTAATAACTGCCTCAAAGTCATGCCCTCCATGTCATTTCTGAGCCTGTTCTGATGAGCTGACCCCCGACATGACGGGGCGCGCTCCGTGTCGCTCCAGCCTGAGGTGGGTTTTGCCCACCTGTTAAGGTCCTTATGGACCAGCATGCCCAGTTTGAGGCTTCTATTTCAGCTCTTTTAGGGTGAGTCCAGAGCAGCCTGGCCCTGAGACTGGGGCTGGGCCTACTACTGAGGGGTGACCCTCCATGGTGCCTACCGCAGGAGGCCACAGGAGCTCACTGAGGTCTCTGCACTGAGGCTGGACAGAACGTGAATGTTCCCCAGCCACGTGCACGTGAGCTCTTGGAATGGACCAGCTCACGCTCACCTGATAGCTCTTTTCCTGGCTTCCAGGGGTCTCTCCCTCCACACACAGGGCTTAGGATTCAGCAGTGAGCTCAAGGTGACCCCCACGCAGACTCTGGAGCGCTCTCTCTGCTGGATCCTCCTCGGGGGCTCGGCCATCCTCAGCTCCCACTTCCACTTCCTCAGCTCAGCAGAACCCCGTGCTGTGCTCCAGTTCCTTCTCCCTCCACAGCCTGGCTCAAGGCCAAGGCACTCTAGGGCTCACCTCGTTTGTCTCTCTCCTCTCAGGGGTCAGGATGCTGTGCTGGGTCCCTGTTTTTGTTTTTGTTCTATTACCTGTCAACCACTATTTAAATCATTTTTCCCCAATTTTCTAGTAGTCGTAGCATGGGGGCGCGGCTGTCAACAACTGCTCGGCCCTGACGCTCACCTGTGAGCTTTTACCATCCTCCACACGCAGGCCACACTCCTGATCACCTGAACCCATATTTCTGGGAGGGGTCCCCCGGGCCAGCCAGGTGACGCCAGTGCTCAGCCAGGCCAAGAAATGGGGCCGGGGAGGGGGGAGCATTCTCAGTCCCACTGAAACTGCCCGGGGAGACCATACAGACCCCTCCCTCCTGCAGGTCTGGATTCAATGGGTCTTGCATGGGATCCTGGCAATTTAAGAAATAGCCCCAGATAATTCAAATCCAGGGTGAGGCTAGAAGTGAAAAACCAACCTGCAGACACTGAGGGGCCGCTGAAAGATTTCCCTAACAACAAGCCCACAGTGGGGTTTCACAGGGCGGTTGGTGTAATCCTGATTTCCAAGTACTTCCTCACTAAGAAAGGGGCAAGCTGCCCATGGGAAGACGGCCATTTCCCAAGACCATCCAGCAGCCTGTGTCATCCTCCTCTGTGGCTTTCCTGGTCCCCTCTTCAGCTCTGACTGCAGCTCTGACACCTCGTCTGTGCAGGTGCTGACAGAGGGGCTGGGGCAGGAAGAGCGCTGGTCCCCGGCCTGGGCGCCAGGGCACACAAGGAGGAAGGGAAGCCCCAGGCAGCACCACGAGAGCAGTGCTGTGCAGAAGCACAAAGGGGAGGCCGGTCCCAGCGGTCTGGGAAGCTGCCCCAAAGACAGGTGTCTCAGCCAGGTTCTCAAGGAGAAGGAGGCTGCGATGGGCAAAGGAAGTGGAAGCCACTGGGCAGGCTCTAAGCAGAAAGCAAGAGAAATGTGAAACTGAATAGAACAGGAGCGTGAATGGGAGGGCAGCGAGAGCCAGGCAGGGCTGAGAACAGGGAGGCAGTTGGGCCAGGCGATGGAGGCCTTTCAGTACCTCTCTGTCCTAAGCACCAAAATCGATAAGCCCTGAGGGTCCAGGCCAGTCCCAGCACCACCTGCTAAAGATCAGACCCGCTTCTATCATGTGCAAGGAGCAGAGCAGGAATCCCAGCAGGATGTGTGTCCCATGAGTCTAAACATTCAGAGATCATAGATCAAGCTAAGCCACTGCCGAGTATCTGCTTCCATCCACGTTTACGTCCCTGGCGTTCACCCTCCTGCCCTGAGGATAAAGCCAACACTGCCAGCCAGCCTGGCCCCTGGGAGTCAGAGTGCAGTGTGGATCTGCTGGGCAGAGCAGGGAGAGGCTGGACTGGGCCAGCACCCCCAGAGCACTGACTGCGCCTGCGTGAAGCCAACAGAAGGACCCCATCTTCCCTGCACATGGCACGTCACAATTAGGGGGCTGTGTATGTCCTCATTCCCTCTAAGCTGGCCGGGTGCTCCACGTTACTCAGCAAGATCAACCGTAGCATCATCTCCAAATTGGAATAAACCCAAAACACCGAATGTGGCTTCCTGGTAGGACGGGCCCATCTGGCTCTGCTGCCTTTCCCACTGTACCTCCTCTCGCTCTCCCCAATCCCTGTGCCCAGCCATGCTCTCTCCAGCCTGAGGCCTGTGCCCCCCTGCTATGCCACTTCCTCTGGCCTTCCGGCGTTTTACTCTGGAGGGCGCAGCTTTGACACCACTGCCTGAGACGTCCCTCCAGCCTCCCAAAACCCCCGCTCATCACCGGCAGAGCACCCCTGCACTCTGCCGCAGCACTTTTTCTGTTCGCTTATCGCCTGCTCTCCCACTACAAGATTCGCCTCCTGAGGTCAGGGACCTCATCTGTTCACGGTCTTGCCCTCAACACACACCCCGTAGAGCCCGGCACGCCATGGGACTCAGCAAGTGCACACACGGGGCCTGGAACACAGAGGCGCTCAATGAACATCGGAGGAAGAACGGAAGACCTGCGGGCTCCTTCCCTCTGCACCCCCACACGGGGGCCTCTCCTCCTGTGCTCGCCTCCCACACCCACCTAGGAAGTGCTTAGGCTTTCACGAGGCAGCTTCAGTGGTGCCCCCGCTGGGACGTCACCCCACAGCTGCTCCACTCCGTGCTTCCCTCCGGCCCTCAACCATTCCATATCTACCTCTATCGGCCGGAGAGGCCCACGAGAAATGTGTGCTGAATGAACAAGCAAGTGCAGACGCTGATACGGAAGGACAACGACGCCGGAGTCTATTCAGACTACTAGGTGCACATGTTTACAGGAAAGTTCTCTCAGCAGGTGTTGAGCTAACAGTAACTGAAAGGATTTCCGCCCCCGGAGAAGAATTGGACTTCTCAGGAGTGAGATACGCCCCACCTGGAGGCCTGGGTGTCCCCTGGATTCTCCTCCTATCTCCCAAGTGGCCGGAGTGCATGGAGGCCCGCTGGGCTCGTGTGCTTACTGTCCTACGGCCTGAGCACAGGGCGCACCCGGCACCCATAGGTATGCCCCACAGCCCCGTGAGCACCGCGTCCTTCTTCCCTACCAGCCAAACTCCTGCTCTCTTTTGAAGACAAATGGCAGTGCAACAGCAGTCACTCAGTGAAGACTTTCCTGGGAAAATTAATTCGCTTTTCTCCGTGTAGTCATTACATTTCAGTTAGCCATTTATCTAGTGTGGTTTTTGCGACTCTAATCATCAGAACAGCACACCTCCCTACAGTGACATAGTCAAATAATTAATTTTCCCAACTCAATGGATATATTTGGCAGGAATAACAAATTCCTATGCCAATTATACACTAACCTACATGACCCTTTCCTAAAAAATATAAAGAATGTCATTGTGTTCGCACAATAATGGATTATGTGAAATGGTTGGCTTTTCTTTTTACCTTTTCTTGTTTTACAAAGTGACATTTTCTGATATATACCTAGAATTCTGTGTAACATGAGTTGGAGATTTCAATTCTAATGGTAAAAAAGGAGGACAGAAAAACACAGGAGGGACAAGGAAGCATTTTTAAACAGATGAAAGGTAAAGGCTCACAGAAACAAGGAGGAACGATGGCCCTCATTAAGCCCACCTGGCAGCAGGGCCCCTGGAACGCGAAGACCCACGTTGTACCTGCACGTTGCCCCAGTGCTCAGCACAGGGTCGTAACAGAACAGAGAGGTGGGGGGAGGCCACGCACACTCCACAGGCCTAAGTGGAGGAGCTCAAAGAGGACAGGCAGGAAGCTGCGAGACAAGAGGCCTTCAGGTGCCGGCCCTGGAGTTTTGCAAACCTTGGTCAAAGCATTTGGGCACCAAGCTGACCTCCTCTCAAGAGGGTCCATGGAAGGCATTTCTCTGGGACTGGTTTGGACGTCAGGCTATGGAAGGGGGACAGGGTAGTACAGTCTGAAGTGCCTGCAGTGCATCCACGGCTGGAAAGGCCTCTCCCCATGCGAATCCACCGGCATGATGTTTGCCAGGGGAACCGCGAGTGACAGGACATCCTCCCCGTGATGGGAAGGAACGATCCCGTCGTCTTACACAACTGTCATCTCTCCTAATGAGCAAAGACCTGGTGCAACAGAAACGGCTGGTGATTAAGCAGGAGGCAGTCGTCTCCCGTAATAAAGACGAAGACGTCACATACATATGTTAATACGTCGTGTATGAATGTTCCTGGCCACCTATTTACTGGCCTTGCTTTTTTATAACCAACCTTGTGGCTCCTTCTCAAACTGAATGTGCCTGTGAAAAGCAGCCATCAAGGGATCTTCTGACAGGGGTAGCAACTCAGACTAGGGAGACTGGGGAGACCGGGAAGGCGGAATCCTTCAAAGTTCTGCCTTCTGGGGTTGGGGAGGGTGAGACACACTGTGTCTTTCCCCATCTTGGTTCCCTGTTCTCTAAAATGACAGCAGGTAACAACTGCAGAAACTTTCAGCTCACACATCTACCCCCTTCCCCTCCTACCTGTCCATCCTCTACATACCCGGCTTTCTCTGACCCCCATGCTTGGAGACTGCTGCACTTGGAACACGGCATGCACGCGTGTGTGTGGTGTCTGCCATCAGTCAAAACCATCACGGACTTGTGTGTTGTCCCCTGGGAGTCCAGGACTCTTCTTATCCCTAAATACTTGCTTTAGGGAAACAGCCACCCACGGTCTGACTCTTCTGAGGAGCTCCAGCACTGACCAACGGGTGGACGGACCAGAGCAGCGAATGGCCCGGCGAGTTCACAGAATGATTTCTTTAGCCATGAGAGGTCTGGGGCTCGCTGAAGACAGACTGAACATGGGGGAGCTCTGGGGGAAGGCGATGACTCGGTGTGGAGTGGGATTCCCGGCTAGGCCCAGGGGTGTCCGCGGAAGAGCAGGGAGCTTGTGGAGTTGACATGTACGGCGCCAAGACTCAGGAGTTTCAGAAAACAGGGAAAATGCAACGTCTCCTTGAGAAAATGATTCCCCCAAATTATACGGAGTTTGCCCCAGATTGCAGGCACCCATGACGAGCAGAGCCCATGTAAAACCAACAGCCAAGCAACCACCATTATGTTACTTTTTTAAAAGCCTTAATGAAAGAGAGTTCAAACATGTGAGCAAACACGGAATCTGAGGGAGCGGTGATGAGGGTCACGGCTGCTGTCCGAGAGCACCAGGTGCAGGCACGCCGGGCGGCAGGCGCTCCATCTTTTCTGTGGGGCGCTTGCAGGTAAGAAAAAGAAAGGCACCTGCACATGAAATCCAAGCCACCAAGGGACAGGCACCCTTCCCAGCTCCAGGTGTGTGTTTGGGGAAGTGTATCTGGAAGGACAGGAGAGAGGACCTCAAGAGTGTAAAACATACTTCTTCTCTGTGACGCACCTCCGTCACGCTCTGTTTCAACAGAAGGTAGGAGTCGTACGCAGACAGCAATGGCCCGGGAAGAACCTTTCCTTCCTATGCAACCTTCTGAGCATTTAAATGGTTGAGTTTGGGTCTTAGCAATTCTGCCGCTCTGACGTAACTGAGATCCCGGGAGAAAATTGCTGTCCACCATCAGCTGACGTGAGGACGGGGCTGGGCCTTTGGTCAAATCAAAGCAAAGGGAAGAACTAAAAGCAAATGTGGAGGGCATCTTTCCCAATTTCTTCATTTTGAAGGCGGAAATACAAAGAAGAACGTGTCCTCACCAAGTCACAGTACAGATAAGCACACTACACATGTACGTTGAAGGAGGGGCTATAAAATGCCCGAATTCTGTTTTCGCTCTCCCATGTAGGTGCTTTTACGTACTGGTCAGAGCCCACACGGAGGAAGGACAAGATCATCAAGAGGCCTGAGCCCACACGATAACAGAAAAGGCTGAGCAAAGGACGGGAAGAATTCAAAGCTTGAGTGCCACCAGAGCTCTGAAGGGCCATGGCAGGAGGAGAGAGACGTGCATTATATCCACCTAGGGCGAAGAACCAGGCCCCACGCAGTGTCGAGGTGGCGTATTTGCAGGCACGTAGGGAAGAGCTGTCTCACCAGGGAAAGAAAACGTGTGTTTATGCGTTCCGTCATTTATTTTTGAGGTTGCCTGTGCTTGGCACTTACCTGGATTAGGTGTGCATGTGGCAGGGTGTGCACATCCCCTGGAACGGGAACTGTCAGCCTTCTCTGATTCAGAGCTCCCTGCAAGCAAGGATTACGACAGATTCACCTGTACACGTCCAGGGCTGTGCCTGGCACTCAGTGACAGACCAGGGCCACATGGGATCGTAGGAGAGGCTTCCTGGAGAAGTGACCTTTCAGCCAGGTATGAAACAGAGGGCAGTGGCACAGGAGCTGGAGAGAGGATGGCCCCGTCCCAGCAGGGAAGCCAGCGCACGAAGGTGTGCGCCCTGTGTGGTGTTTTCTAGGGGCTGTGCACAGCCCTCAAGTCACAGACACCGAGCACACTCAGAGGCCCGAACACCCAGCAGGACTGCGGAGACAAGACGGTCGCCTCCACCTTGAGCAGGCACCCAAGTGACAAAAGTTTTATATTCGGAAGAGACTTTCACTGGGTGGTTTTGAATTATGAATTAAATAATTTCCGTTTCCAAAGGCCTTTCCATCATCAAGACTTCTCACCCAAAAAAGCAATTCAAACTCAGCCAACCTCCTAATGAAACCAGGCCAACAGATAAAACAAGAATCGGTGATCACCTGTATCACGAAATTCTTAAATCAAATGGGCTTCATTAGTCCATTTGTATTTTGCAGGCAGCAATCAAAGCCTAATTAGTTTACCAGAAACAACATCGCTCTGGCCGCTTGTTCAGTCCTTGCTGGAAACAACGCTCCATTTGGCACAGCAATACCGCTTTGCCTAATAAATCAAATCAGTAGTAACTACCTGAATTATGCATGAACCTTTCCACTGTCGATGCGAATAGGATTATTTAATCTGCGTTGCTATATTAAGTAATTTGCCCTTGAATTTCCCTTCTATCCACAATAAATAAAGGCTAAAACACACCTAGAAGGAAAACAAGATTTTAAAATATTGTTGAAAAAAGGACTTTCTGAAACGCACAAGCCAAGTGGCCACAGCAGACTCCGGTCCCAGCACAAACACGGCGTGCCCACCAGCTCAGAGCTCTGAACACAGTTACACCTACAAAGAAAGAGCACTCCGGTCCCCCTCCTGAAGTCACTGTGCTCATGAAACTTGTAAATAATGTAAGCGTAATACAAGAAAAAGAAGATGCAGCCCGATTTTGTTATTTTACCACCCCCCCCCCCAGCTCAGCATAAGGTACGGAAAGCTCAGGACTCTAAATCAGACCCCAGGGTCAAGGTTCACAGCCCACCTAACCTGGCCAAACCAACAGTTTTAGGCCTCAGTCTGTTCCTTTAGAAAGTTAATGTTATTCACCAAAAGGGTTGGGGTGGGGGTTTTTGGTGGACATAGATAAAGCACTGGACTCATAAGGGGGTCTGAAGTGACCTCGTCATTGCTCTCCCGTGGGGAGTGCCCTGTGGGCCGTGTCCACATGCACGCAAATTAGGAGCGGACGGAGTCTCGATGCACACAGGCCACTTACACACACGGACCCTCTAACAAGTGCCTCCTACGTCATCACCTAACAAACCACACGCCGCCAAAAGTGTTCCATGTGGATGGGCGCTGTTCTCACATTTGCTTACACAAACAAAGCTGGGAAGGACATCTTCATGCATACTTTTTCCTACATCTGAATTATTTGAAGAAGTAAAAGACGGCAATGTCGCTGTAGCACAGACTCTACGTATTAACATGTCGCCTTCTTAAGAGGCCATAGTCACTTACATCGGCAACGGGACATTCGTACTCTCGTCTCCACACATTTTAAGTCCAGTGCTGGCAAAAAAGCACACGCACGCACGCGCGCACACACACGCACACGCACGCACACGCACACACACATGCACACACACGCATAATGGTGACTCAAAGATATGAGAATATGTGGATTTTTCTTTGAATAATCAACAATTAGTAACCGCAATGAGAAAAAAACTGATTCGATATCAGATGCCCTTACTCCATAATTACACAAGAAGCTTCTGGAGGGGAGGGACAGTGGGGTCTTACTGTGGAATTCGCCATGGCGGTCGGAAGAGTATAGCAGGTTCTCAAAGCACGCTAGTAAGGGGCACAGAAAGATCAGGCCATTCACCACTCACTCTGCGCAGCAGCAGGGCTAGCCCCCGAAGGCAGACCCATGTGCAGGCTCTCCGCGGAGTCATGGTGATCCACGCCGTCCACGGACTAGCACAGACTGGGCAGAGGGGCCTCAAGACACACCAGCAGGTCCTCATCTGTCCTTCATGCTCCGGTTACGTCGTGAAGCAGAGACGTAAGTAGGGGGCACAGCCCTGCATCTGTGACAGACACGCTGGAGAAACACCAACAGAGTCCCTGACCCCGAGCAGAGCCTCGGCAAGCGTCTGCACCTCGTCACCCAGGCTCACGGGGCTTCTTCGGGGCCAGCTCCCACACCAGCTACTTGATCCACGCTCTCACTGAGCCTCACAACCACCCGAAATGGTCAAGAGCTCTTCTTCTCCAACTGACACATGAGGAAACAGAGGCTTGGGTGGCTGCTGCTACTTTTCTGATCCAACACGGCTGTGAAAGTGATGGAGCCAGACGCAAACTTGGGATTGTTGGGAAAGGCAGCAAAGCCATTTAATGGCAAAAGGAGAATCCTTGACACCAATGGGATGGGAAAACTGGATATTCCATACAAGCAAAAATAACTGTAAACTCTATGGACTCTGGGAAACAAACTGATGGCTTCAGAGGGGAGGGGGGTGGGGCATCAGGATAGGCCAGTGATGGGTATTAAGGAGGGCACATATTGCATGGAGCACTGGGTGTTACATGCAAACAATGAATCATGGAACACTACATCAACAACTAAGGATGTACTGTATGGTGACTAACATAACAGAATAAAAAATTTTAAAAAAAATAAATGTAAACTCCTAACTCACACGCTACACAAAGTCATTTAAGACAGGCCCTAGATCTACATGCAGTCATAAAACTATAGGGCTTTCGGAAAAAAACACAGGGAAAAAGAAACAAGAATGAACTATGCATAAAAAGAAAGCATTGATAAAATAGATACATCAAAGTTAAAACTTCCCATCAAAAAAAGACCACTAGAAGATGAAGAATTCCATCTTCTACCCAGGATATAAAAAGCTGGCAAGATCCTTGCTCCCTTCTAACACCCAGAAAAAACACATAGTCTACAAAACCTAACCCTTCTCACCAGAGAGCTGAGGCTGCAGGGAGACACACCATCCACTTCCCAGCTCGTTTTATGATGCGAGGATTGCCTGAGACCAAAGCCGAGAAAGGCAGCACAGGAAAAGAAAGTCACAGGCCACTGTGACTCACATACTTAGATGCAAACAAACAAAAACCCTCAACAAAATATTATCAAATTGAATCCAGCAATGCACATTTATAAACGCACCCCAACAGGTGCCAGGTAAATACTGACAGAGTTGATATCTGCAGAATACATCATGACCAAGTGGGGCTAATCCCAGGAGTGCAAGACCAGCTTGAAATTTTTTATTTAATCGAAATAATTCACCATTTGAACAGAAAATGAGAGAACACTATATGATCATCTCAATGGATGCAGAAAAAAAGTATTTGTTAAAGCTCAATATCCATTCATTAAAAAAAAAAAAATTCTCAGCCAATTAGAAGTAGAAGGGAACTTTCTCAACCTGAAAAAGGACATCTGTGAAAACCCAGCAGTTAACACCCCACTTAGTGGTGAAGGACTAAATGCTTCCCCGAAGACCAAGAGGAAGGCGAGGACACGCACATGCACCATTCTCCTTGAACAGCATACGGAAGACGTGCCAAGTGCACTAGGGCAAGAACGCAAACGACATAGATTAGAAAGAAAACTATCTCCATGCACAGATGACAATAGCACCAAACCATGCAGCATGTAAATGTATGCCAGGTGTGGGTGCTGAAAACTGCAGAACACTAATGAGATAAGCCAAAGACCTAAGCAAGGAGAGAAGTGTGTTCTGTGTTCACTGAAAGACTCAATATAGTTAAGACATCAATTTTCTCCAAAATTATCTATAGATTCAAGTAATCTCAATCACAATTCCAACAGGATATTTGGTAGGGATCAGTGAATTGATTCTAAAATTAATATGGAGGAACACCTGGGTGGCTCAGTTGGTTAAGTGTCTGCCTTCGGCTCAAGTCATGATCCCAGGGTCCTGGGATCAAGTCCCACATCGGGTTCCCTGCTCAGTGTGGAGCCTGCTTCTCCCTCTGTCTCTGCTCCCCACCAGCTCGTGCTCTCTTTCTGTCTCAAATAAATAAATATAAACTTTAAAATTAACATGCAAAGGCAAAGGAATGAGAATGAAAAAAAAAAAAAAAAAAAAAAAAAAAAACCTTTTTAAAGAAGAAAGTTGGAGCGTGGATTTCCAAACTTACTCTACAGCTGCCACAAAAAAGATCGTGCAGCACTGGGGAAAGGGACACATAAATGAGTAGAACAAAAGAGAGAACCCAGAAACAGAACCACAAACGTGTAGCGGGTGCTTTTCAACAAAGGTGAGCAGGCAGTTCCGTGGTGTCAGGAAAGTGTTTCTGGAACAACCAGACATATATACACCAAAAATAAATAAGTAAATTCTCAACTCAGAGCTTGCACAATGGGAAAAAAAAATCAAATCAAAATGAATCATGGTCCTAATGTAAAACCTAGAAGTGTAAAGTTTCAGAAGAAAATAGGAGAAAATGTTTATTGCCTTGGGTCAGGCAAAGGTTTATTAGATGCAACCCCAAAGTCATGACCCGTCAAAGAAAAATACTGATTAACTGTACTTCATCCAAATTTAAAACTTGTATTCTTAAAAGGACAATGTTAAGAAAATAAAAAGACAAATGACAGGGGAAGATAACTTTTTAAAGCACCTATCTGATGAAGGTTTTATGTCCAAAAACTCTCAAAACTCAGTAATAAAACCAACAACCTACCTTTTACCAACGATGACTTATTGGTGGTAAAGAAGCAAACGAAAAGGTATTTAACATTCCCAGTCATCAGGGAAACACAGATTGAAACCACACACCTACTAGACTCGCTGGAAAACCAAACGAGTAAGACTGAGTGTGGGCTGGCGGAGATGCAAAATGGTGCGGCTACCCAGGGAAAAACACACTCACCCTGACCCGGCAATCCTATGCCTAGGTGTTTCCCCAAGAAAAAAACAGGAAAAAGTGTATAGCAGCTTCACGCATAACCACCAAAAACTGGAAACAAACCAAATGTTCTTCAACTGGAGGATGGTTAAGCAAACTACAGTACATCCATACAATGGCATCCCATTCACCCATCAAAAGGAATAAATTACAGTAGACGCAGCAGCAAATCTGAAATGTATTCTGTTGCCTGACACAATGGGCTACACACTTTGACTCCACATACTCAGAAAGATTTAGGAAAAACCAAACCAGAGAACAGAGAGCAGGTCAGTGGCTGCCAAGAACTCAGCATAAGAAGCTGGGTTACCTGCCAAAGGGCACGAGGGAATTTTTTGAGGGTGAAGGAACTATTCTGTATCTTGATTTTGGTGGCAGTGGTTATATGTATGACTTTGTCAAAATTCACAAATCCATACACAAAAAGGATGAGTTTTACTGTATGTAAATTATATATCAATAAATCTAATTTTTTTAAAAGTGAAGAGGCAAGCCACAAAGAGAAAGTATTCACAATATATGTACCTGACAAATGACTCAGATCCACCATATATAAAGGACTCTGACAACCCAATAATAAAAAGACAGACAATCCATAAAATGAACAGAAGCTTTGAAGAGACATTTCAGAAAGGAAGATCTATGAACAGTCATTAAGCAGGTGAAAAGGTGCTCACTGTCATTAGAACTAGGGAAATACAACTTACAACCTGTGGGAAGATAATCACTAGCACAGCTAAAATGTTCAAGTTTGATGACACTCTATTTTGGTGAAGACGTAGAACGACCGGAGCTCTTAGACGTTCTTAGTGGGAATGCAAAATGGTGCGACCGTTTGATGAAACAGTTTTAATAGTCTCTTATCAAGCTAAATACACACTTCACATGTACGAGCTATCAATTCCACTCCTACACAAACACCAGCATTTCAGCACTACCAATGAGTCCAGGAGAAACTAAACCGTATGTCCATAAAGTCAATTCTGTAATAATGTTCGTTACACCTTTATTTCTAACAGCCGAAAACCGGAAACAACTCCAACACCTACCAACAGGAAATGGATAAACACACAGTGGAAAAGTCGTCCAGCAATAAACAGAACTGCTGAGGAACCACGGCGTGGGTGAGTCTCACGAACATTTAGACTGAGCAACAGAAACCAAGCCCAAGAGTACGTACAATGCGATTCCTATCATATGCCGTTCTCAGACAGGACAGGGCAAAGCACAACGGAAGTGGCCTCTAATTCAGGTGCACCACGTAACTGAGAAAGAGTCTGAGAGAACTTTCTGGAGAGGCTGGGACATCTTCGATCACAAGATAGCAGGATGTTTCCATCTGTGAAGACGGTAGAGTTAAGATCTGTGCGTTAAATGTGCGTCAATTCGTCCTTGACAAGTAACTGACAACCATCAACCGTCATCATCACCATCACGGCTCCGAGACAGAGATGACAAAGCATGGCGGAGGGAGGGCCGATAATTACTGAAGCTGGTTAGCGGATAGGTGGGGATTCAATATGCTACTGTTTACTTTCTATATGTTTGAAATTTTCCATAATAAACATTTTTGTAAATTTAATCACCTACTGTGCCCCAGATATATGCCTGCTGAGCACTTTCACATCTGTTAGCTCATTAAATCCTCGCAGCAATCCTGTGGGGCAAGTTGATTGCACAGATGAAGAAACAGACTGGGGAGCCAAAGATAGTCGAGTTTGAGCTCCGCAGAGGCACTTCCAGTGCCACCACGTGAGCAGTCGGCAACCTCATCAACTGCACATGGAGTGAGCACCTACAGTACCCGCGAGCCAGGGAAGTGACCCGGGACCCCCGCCCCGGTGTCGCCCCCGTGTCTTTGACCCTCCTGCTGTACCACAGTTTCACCGAAGCTATGCAGCAGCCACGGGGAAACACCCTTTGAAGAGAGACACGGGCACGGGGAGTCCCTTCCCCTTAGCTGCCTTTTCTAGTTGCAGATTCTGAACAATGCAGGTGTAAAACCTCGTACGCTCACCCACTCTTAGCACAGCGGTGGTAACGACAGCAACAGCGCTACCAAGAGCTAACGGGACGTGCTTGCTCCTGTACAGACTTGCCGTGAGTGATTAAGGTGAGCCTCACGCCAGTCCTGAAAGGAGGTATTATCATGTCCCCGTTGTGCGGGTGAGTAGGCAGTCGACATGTCACCCCCAACGTTTGAAGCCCAGAAAATAGTAACGTGCATCACTAAGAACAGTCTGCAACTGTTCCCTTGATAACATCGTGGGGAGGGAAAAAAAAAAGATGCTTCCCAAGAGCCTCTCAAAGATCTCGCACTTTCCCCCTGCTGCTCTGTGCGTGGGTCCAGCTAATCAGTGGCCCAGATAATGGGTTCTCTCCAATCACACTAATCCACGGGTCTCATCCTTACCCATCTGAGTTTATAGAGTAAAAACTTCCTCGAGCATCATGCTCTCTCGCTTTCTCTCTGAAAACGCCAGGATTTAACCAAGATGACGCATCAAAAACATGACAACAAAGGGAGAGTAGCGGAGAGGCTCCAGGCTGCCCGGGTCCAAGTCTAGGTCCATCCTCACTCCACACCAGGTCCTTCCTCCTGCAAGCCTCAGTGCCCATTGGAAACTCAGGGACAGCACCACCCGGCTGCAGGGGCATCACTAATTTATCAGGACAACAATCACAATTTGTAACTCTTACATTTGTGTATGTGACCATGTATATAACATAAAATGCAAAATACAACCATAAAATATATTCTAATCTAATACAAAGTCATCTGTGTATTGAACAAACATCTCCCCATTAGACTGACAGCTCAGTGAAGACAGGCACCTTGGCTCATTTGCTCAACATTGGGTACTCAATAAATACTTGAACAACTGAATGAATGCATGGATGGGTGGATGGACGGACTTAGCGCCTGCTTTTAGGGAATATGTAGCTTAATGGGAGAGGCTAAAAATCAGGCAGATTATCCTATGGCATTTTTTTCCTTTCCCTCACAGAAAAATGTACAAAGGTAGGTGTGACAGGACCCCTACTTGGAACTGACCCCACAAGTCACAGACTGACAGCCCCAAGGCCAAGACTGGCCCCAAGAGAAGGTGCTTTTAGTTATCTTCCATTGAGCTGCCTTTGAGCGGGACGAGTGCTGTCCCAGACAGGACATCACATGGTAAACAAAGAGAGCTAGGACACGGGGCCCAGGAGACAGCCCTTCCTGCTGGACATCCAGAGACACTTCCTGAATGACCTGGCAGCTGGGCCAGACCTTGGGGTGGAAGGACTAGAAATGTTGACATGTGGGGCAAATGTAACCAAGGCCGAGAAATTATGTGGGAAAATGAGAGGCAGAAAACACATAGGAAGATGTGAAAGTCCAGAGAGTCTCGGAAGAGAACAAAATTTGCCTGACATGTATAAGCATACTGGTCGTTACAGAAAAATACCTTTTTCTCCTCCAAAAAGTGAGCACTTTATCCTGCATTTGTCATGGAGTTAAAATAATTAGAAACCAAGCATGCAAAACCCAGGAACAGCAGCAGAAGCACCGTGAGACAAAATGCCTTCAAAGCATGCTGTTCATCTCCATTTAATTGGAAATTGCTCTCAAAGAAGAAAAACTGCCCTGGAATCAGCTTACAGACAAGAAGAATCTGTTCCAAAGGATTTCCTTCCTCATTGCTTTCTTGCTTTTAAATCTCTCTCCGTGGTCACTTGCAAAAGTACAAAGTTTTCTGGAATTTTAACATGTTTTCTTTCTTTTTTTTTTTTTTTTTTTTTAACAAAAACCCAGAAGAAAACTGCATGCGTGCTGGATTCTATAGCAGCAGCTTGTGCAGTGCCGGGAGGAAGAGGCTGTCTCCATGTTCAGAGGCTCAGCAACTGTGAACTGGCGGCTCAGAGTCAACCCCCAGGCCTCAGCCTCCCAGGGGCCGGAGGGAGGGGGGACAGCGGCACTGGATGGAGGTGAGGTCTCGGGCTTCAGTGGTGGACGTGGGATGGATGGCTGGGCTGGGGGCGAATGAATGGAAAGAACTTCGTAGGTGGGGAAAGGAACCAAAGGCCACCTGGACAAAAGCCTCAACCACGGGACAAAGAGGGATCTGATGCAGGGATTAAACCCACGTTAGGAAGCAGCAGCTCAGAGTCCAGAATGTGCCATCTTCCAAGGAGTCCATCCAGGCATGGAGATCTGTCCTACCCAGGCACGAGGAGACAGAGCCCCAAACTCAGGGCCCCGTGCTCTAAACCCAGATCAGCCGCTCTCTGTCTGCTCTCGTAACCACCAGCCAATGGGCAGTCTAGCCAACAACGGCTTGGCCTTTCAGCTCTGACACCTGCAGGACACAACTATCCAATGGTCCCCCGAGCAACTGTCCAGCTTCTCAGCCTGAGATAGCCAAAAGCCAGAAGCAGCAAAAACCCCTCTGACAAGAGTTTACACTCTGAATAGGCCAGTCCTGGCTCAAATCCTGGTTCTGATCCTCCCCAGGCATGGGGATCTGGCAAGTTCCTTAACCTCCAGAAAGCCCCAGAGAAGCAAAGGAATGCCCACCTGAGAAAGGCTATAAGGCCCAGGGCAGCACAGGGAGAAATGCAGAATAAAGGAAGAGCCCCAAGGATGACAGTTCTGCTTGCTGGCATCAATCACGGGTGTTGTCCCTGAGCCACGCACCCAGCACTACCCTCTTTCTCCCCTTTATAATGACAGGGACACACATTTATAATACAGCTGACACAAAAGCTCAACCAAGCAGAACAAAAAGGTATCACTTTCATCTGGTCAGATGGTGTTGCCTCTCTAACTTCTGCTTTAAGAAATCTCAACTTGTATGAGTCACTTCTGTTTCATCAAATGGCCAAGATCCCCAGAGGAAGTGACGCTGGAAGATCTGTGAGAATCAAGTACACAAAGGGTCAGAAATAAGGCCTTTGTTGGTGAGCATTCTGTGGCGTCAAGCAAAGGTCAACGGTTTTCCTTGTCACTTAGCACTTGGCATCGTGGAGATTTAAAACCTTCCACCTGCATTTCAGGACAGCTAAGAATATAATCGCCCCCCCCCCCCAGCCTGC
>NW_024427107.1:77078092-77092834 GCF_017311325.1 Ursus maritimus
TATGCAAATCCCAGGGCTGGGGCCAGAGCTACACAAGCCACGGGTAGGTGGATATTGACCCAAGTGCCAAAGAAATAGGCACCGAACAAGAAAGTTTCTGTCTAATGCGTTAGAGTTGAAGTTGCTGTACAACCATTATCTCCCAGGGTCCTCGTGTTGGCGCTGTGGGAAGGTGTTGGGATGGGTCTATTGTGTCCACTGGGGTCATAAACCCTAGACCCCTCTTGGGCTACTAGGTCATGAAAGCCTGATGGGTGTTAAGGAGGGCACATATTGCATGGTGCACTGGGTGTTATATGCAAACAATGAATCATGGAACTTTACATCAAAAACTAAGGATGTACTGTATGGTGACTAACATAATAAAAAATTATTTATAAAAAAAAAAGAAGAAAGAAAGCTGTTTCCCCCAGGAAGGCACCCTGCTGGCTCTGCAGGTGTGACTGGAGTTTCCCAGAGAAGGCACCTACCTACCCACCCACAAGATAATTATCACGATGGAAGTGCCCCATGCCACCTGTTCCCAAATGCCCCTCCAGCTGACAAATCCGCAGGCCCCCCATGACACACACACTCCACCTGCCCCTTTCTCCTCTCCCCTCACCATCCACCCCGCATCTCCAGCTATTAACCTCCTCATCCGTCAGATCCCAGTTCAAGGTCCTCCTCTGACGAGACTGCCCCCCCAATCCATCCTCCTTCTCTCTCAAGTTTACTCCATCGTAGACGAGGTGAAGAATGAAACTGACGCATTCAACAATGCATATCTGATTCCTCTACAAGAGAGTTCACGTTAAGACACTTACAAATCAAGGAACTCCCTCGTGAATTCTTCTGGTGGGAGAAGGGTGCCAGGAAAGATGGTCCTACACGTGCATTCAGTTCGCCGTTCTAGTACAATAAAAATCTGTAACTGTAAAACTGTCCACTAAAACAATGGTAAATAGAGAGGATAATCGAACTGGGCTGGACGCACCTCTATGCGTCTCTCTGGCCTCTACATCGAACTGGAGCCCTGGCCTACAGGAGGAACTCAAGGAGTATTTACTTGCCTTGCATTTACTGCATTTAGCAAGGACCGGACGACAGCTCTGCCCATCCCAGGGGACCACAGGCACCACTGTTCGCCCCTGACTACTCAGGCCCCAGCCTTCTCAAAACAAGCCTGCGGAACTGAATGAAACCGAAGAATGTTTAACAAGTGAAAGATGTTGTCAGTGAAAATGAAAGCTTTAGAATCCTGTGACCCGCCTCTGCCTTATCTGAAAGTTGAGTTTTTATCGGTGGCATGAAAGCCCCATGTTTTTATGACCTGGGCCCAGAAGCAAGCTTTTTCTAAGAATCTGAAGGAAGAAAGAATCTGAAACAACATCAGACGGCAGTGTGTCTTCCCGGGCTGGAAACGTGCTGACGGTGCTCGTGTGCCATTGTCCCCCCGCCCAGAGATAACCAAGTACACCTGCTCTGGGCTGGCTGGCAACAAAGGGACCTCGAAAGCACTGGCAGAGAACACGTTCTGATTTGCCAAATAAAGATGGCTGAGAGAGGACAAGTGTCACTGCGTCTTGATATTTTAATGCATTTTAACAACCTAATTAACATTACGGTGGTGACAGATACACAAAGGAAAGGGAATACGAAGTTAAGGATTATAAACTACTAAGCCTGAAAATACTGCTCCGAATAACCCAGCCATCCACAAACTGTTATGAACTTCCTATTTTTCCAGCCTATCGCTTAAATTAATTTTTCTGCTAGAAATAAAGCTTCTGCAAAACACCGTTTAACATGTACTTTTCTCCTTTTGTTAAACAAAAGAAACCCAACTGCTCTAACGTTCGAGATCATGTGCCTGCAAGCCAAAATCATTTATGTCTCTGTTAAGCTCATATTTGTTTGAGGTTCTAATAACCAGAGTGTCCACTGCTAGAGTCTGGGGTAAGATAAACGTCCTCAAACACAGCTGGTGATGCTGAATCAGGAGAGCTTCTCTGGAAAGCAATTTGACAGCAAATAACAAGTGACTTTAAAATCTTCACACCTTTTGGCTCAGGAATGATACTTCTGGGAATCTATGCTAAGAATATGATCTGGAATTCAGACAAAATCCTCCATGGAGATAAGCAATGTTTATCATGGCAGTGTTTATGAAATTCATAGTAAAAGGGGCAGGACCTCAACATCCAATATTTAGGAAAAATATTTAGAATATTCTGGTTACATCATACCATGGAATACCATATAGCCATTAAAATTACACTACAATTACACTAACAGTGCAGGAAGAAGGCAGGACACAACAATGTAGATGTAGATACAACTTGTGCAAACAGAAACAGTCAGAAAGGCCGGAGCTCCCGTCCTGTCCTGCCTCCACTGTGAAGCAGCTGCACGGCCCTGGGCCCGCCATCTAACCAGCCTGACCCTCGGGTTCCACATGCATAAAGTAGAAAAGAGAAAGCCCGCCTGGGGCGTTGTTCCAATACAAGGCTTAGGATAGTGTCTGCCATACAGTAGGCACCCAGTAAATGTGGTGATTGTTACCACAATTGTGCAGAGAAAGAGAGAATTAAAGACAGGGATTGAGCCCGGGCAGTAGAACATGGTTGATTTTTTTTTCCTCCAACATTTTTATATTTGTAACATCTTCTGTAGTGAATGCATTATACTATTATAACGAAAATAACTCTATAAATGTAAAACTGTCCACTAAAAATCCTAAGTGGAGTACTAAAATTATTAGTAGTATCCTTGCTTTTGATTCATCTCTAATTTAGACGGGAGCCCGCAGTTCTTAACCCGGATGTAATGGCTACTCTGTGGCGAACATGAGCATAGTCCTTAATTAGTGGCCTACAGGACAACACTGAAGCTCACTGCACGACACGCAAGGTCCTTCATAGCTGGCCCAACCCGCCTTTCCGAAGGCCACCAGGAAAGTCAAAACGCATCATGTCACCAGGGCTAATTCTGCCTTCTGAGCTCTCCGGAGAGCCGCCCAGGGATGGGGCTGCTCTGACTGGTAGGTGGGGCCGGGACCACGTGAGGCTCACAGCGGTGACGGCATCCAGGCAAGTGCTGTCTGGTTCTTGGCCAGAGGATGGGTCCATGTGACGGCCCTGAGTCTGGAGCTGACACTTTAAATGACACCTGAAGAGACAAGCTCCCTGTCTTGAGACACTTTCCCAAGTGTGATTTGGTGCCGGACACAGAGCGTAGCGCGGGGCTAGTACCCTCTTCTTCGTTTCTCACAATAAATCCCCGGAGCAGGACTCCGCCATTCCTACTTTGGAGACGGGAAACTGAAAGCTGGGCAGGCTCAGTCACCCACCCGAGGTGACCGGCTGGGAACAGGGCTCAGCTGGACTCTGAAAGATAAGTGCTCAGCCTCTTCCTCTGGCTAGCTGTCCCCTGCATCCGTGAGCTATCGCCAGATCGTTCCCACAGCCCAGGTACTGGGCACAGACACGCCTCCAGAGCCAGCAGGTTCCCCCAGATGCCCGCGCCAGTGCTTGCTCAGGATGAGGGCTCCCCCTACGTTCCAGTGCTGGCCGCCACCCTCTCTCAGGAACAACAGGGACCATGTGATAATGGCTCCTCCAAGAGCCCAGGGCCCGCTCTGGGGGGCTGCATCAGTCACGGCATCCCCCTTAGGTTCCCTCTGTGTGATTCTGTTGCAGAAAGGAGGCTGCTGTTCAAAGTGGGGGGTAGGGGTTTAAAACTCTCAACTAGACCAGACCGAAAAATAATTTCCACTTCTATCTTTAGCATCCTCATAAAATTTCTCTAAGTACAAACCATCCTTTCTCTTCCAGGCAGAAGGTCTTCATGTTGTGCCCTGAGAACCGCCACGAAGGCTCCTGAGTGGAAGCACCAGCAGAGCGCGATCCGCTCGCCCAGCCCGGCACGGCATGCGCTCGTCTCCTGAAGCAGACGAGCTTCTGATTTTCACCAGGTGCCAACTCTGCTGTTTCCAAGCAGCCATCTCTCCTCCGTTCCGCCCACCCACTTGGAAGGGACAGGGACAAGTCATTTCCTGTGAGGCCCGCCGAAGAACAGCCGCCACACACCCCTGTGGAAGTGGACAGGAGCGAACGCTTTGGTGAACGATGCCCTGATTTGGCGCTCTGCGTGTGGGGACCGCGGCCTGCCTCTGTCGATGAACCGCCTTTCGGTTCTGATTCATTGTTAAAAATAAACATTTCTTCCTCAAACTGCTGCCAAAACTGTCTCCCAAGGCTGCTGCATGATGCCGTCCCCCACCCGCTCTGGAAGGGCTGGGCTCCCTACAAGGGTAAGCTGGCAGAAGGACATAAAAATGAGGAGTCCAGGCTTGCATAAGTACCTGAAGAAGTGTCCATATCCTAGCCGTGACTCTCCCTGTCAGACACACAGGGTAGCCTTGCCAGTTGCCTGATCGTCCCCCTTCCTTAAGACTGAAAGGACATGGCCAAACCACCAATGTGACCTAAACACAGCCCCAACAGGTGTCAGAGAGGGCGCGTGGTGCCAGGTGAAAGGGGCAGGTTTTCTGGAGTGCTGTCATCAAGACATCCAACAGGAGCTCAGGGTTTGGACTACGATGGAGGGAGGGAGCCTCCTCTCCCCCAGGCCCCTCCCCCTCCCCTAAAGGACTCTCTCTAGTCCCAAAGCCAATGCAGTTCTCTTGCCTCGTCTCCCCTGATGCCCTCAGCAGCTTTGACTCAGTTGCCCTGCTTGCTAGTTCTGAAGACCCTCTTCCCCAGGCCCCGCTGCGCCTGTCCTGGCTACATCACACTGGCTCCTCCTTCTCCCGCAGGCACTCCCCTGCTCAGTCCCCCTGCAGGTGCTGAAGTGGCCCCAAGGGGGCTCTCCATCTCAGCCACCACCTCAATAGATCCATCCAGATCCCGGGTTACAGGCGCTCTGCAGGCGCTCACACCTCTCCCTCCAAAGCAGAACTCTCCCTGGACTATGGACTCTGAGAAACAAACTGAGGGCTTCCGAGGGGAGGGCGGTGGGGGAATGGGATAGACCGGTGATGGGTAGTAAGGAGGGCACGTATTGCATGGTGCACTGGGTGTTATACGCAACTAATGAATCATCGAACTTTACATTGGAAACCGGGGATGTACTGTATGGTGATTAACATAATATAATAAAAAAATATTATGAAAAAAAAAAAAAGAACTCTCCCTGGGGCACCAGCCGAGTGCCGTGAGCACCTCAGCCCCGAGTCTAAGTGGCCTACAAAGGGAACCTGCCTAAAATGAATCCCTGAGTTCTCCCCAAGATCCAATCCCCACCTCACTGAGGAACATCACAACCTGCACGCCAGGAGCTCAGGCCACCTGCTGACAGGACAGCCCTACTTCCTCCTGAGCATGACTCCTGTCTAAACACCTCTCACCTGGAGCCACTGCCAGCTGCTTGTCCCGGATGCGTGCCCTGCCCGCCCCTGTCCCACGGCCCACGTCCAGGACCATTCTCCAACACAGGCAGTGGGCCTACTCCTCCCTGGGCCACGCCTATGGCCACACACGCCCCCACCCCCATGAAATCTTGGAGCAGCCAACAAAAGCCCCCAGGAGCAGTCTCTGGCTCCCAGCACCCACACTCATTGGGCCTCACGGCTTCTCAAAAGCGCCGCGCTGGTCTCATCCTGAGCACCGGCTGTCATTTCCACTCGGAAAATTGTTGCCTCCCCCCCGCTCTTCACGTGCTGTCTCTCTCTGCCCTTACTCAGACCTCAGAACAAGTGTCACTTCCGCAGAAGATGCTCCCTAGTCCTGCCGTGTCACACTCCTTCCTGGAACGGTCACTCTAGGAAAGTATTCGATCCATCCTGCCTTCTCCCCACCAGAATAGAAGCCCTCTAAGGACAAGACTCTGTCCTGCTCGTGGCTACATCCCCAGCACTTCCAGACCAGCCTGACAGTGGCAACTAAGTATCTGTAAACCGGGAGAGAAAATGAAAATCGTCCAAGGGCAGCCGTGCTCAAAATCTCTCTGATGAGACCTAACCAACCAAGAGATGAGGAAGAACGCACTCAGAGTGGGCAGCCAGGCCAAGGACGGGTGGCGAGCTCGGCCTCGGTCTCCATGCCTCACGCGCGGAACACCCTCTGAAATTGTGACGGGACAAGAGCCAGTGAATGCCACAGATCCGAAAGAAGAAACAGCCGATGTCGGGGGAGGGGGGTGGGGAGCGTAGGAAATAGCAAAGTATAAATCTCCCCATTTTTTTGTAACAAGAAATCAAGCAATGATTTGGAAAATTGAAACACTGTTTAATGACAGAACATAAGTATGCGATTTCAGGTTTTTCACGATCTCTTTATCTTAAAGAGAGATTCTAGGGAATCTTTTCTCTTGTCATAACTAAACACACCAGAAGTTCAGCAGTTCCTTAAATTTTACTTTTTTTTCCCTGCTCTGTTACACTAAAGTACAAAAACACTGAATAATTTTATTACAAATAGCACGTACAGCATGATGCTGACAGGGACAGCGATCTCTCCCCAGTCTGTGCGGAAACGCACAGACTGTGCCTATACGGGGGCTCACCTCTTGTCAGCGGATTTCTGGAAGGTAGGATGTGGAAAGTTCTCTTCTAAATACCTTTCTTTGTGCTTCCATTTTTAAAACTCAAAATCTTATTTATATGAAAACAAACTGCATTTAAAAATGCCCTTCAACAGATGACTGGATTAAGATGTGGTCCATATGTACAATGGAATATTACTCAGCCATCAAAAAGAATGATTTCTCAACATTTGCTGCAACATGGACAGGACTGGAGGAGATTATGCTAAGTGAAAGAAGTCAAGCACAGAAAGACAATTATCATATGGTTTCACTCATTTATGGAACATAAGAACTAGGAAGATCATTAGGAGAAGAAAGGGAAGAAGAAAAGGGGGGTAAACAGAGGGGGAATGAACCATGAGAGACTATGGACTCTGGGAAACAAACTGAGGGCTTTGGGGGGGGGCAGGAATGGGATAGACTGGTGATGGGTATTAAGAAGGGCACATATTACATGGTGCACTGGGTGTTATACGCAAATAATGAATCATGGAACATTGCATCAAAAACTAGGGATGTACTGTATGGTGACTAACATAATATTATTAAAAAATATTATTAAGAAAAAAAACTTGGAAACAGAACCATTAGCCCCCGTGTAACTATTTCCCAGACCGAGTTCTGGCTGTGGCTCCACACATGTTCCTGGGGCCCTTGCTTGGCGGAAGTCCCAACAAAGCCTTCTCATCTCCCTTCTCTCCCCAGAAAACTCTCCTCCCCACGCCCCATCTCCAGTACCGCCTGTCCCTGGCACCCTCCCTGACACATATGCCCGAGTCCACCCCACCCTCTCCCATCCACACCAGCTTCCCTATTTCAGAAGTCGGGACACGGGTCCAGAGCCCAAGAGGCCCAGAGTCTTCCATGACTGAGACTTCAGATTTCAGACCGGCGATGGGGTAGACACACCACTCCATGCAGCACCCTATAATCAGACACGTTATGTCTGCAGTAAAATACATAAGGAGTCCTACTAAGTGAAATAAAGAGTTTAAATGGCCCGGCACAAATTCATGTCAGGTTTCACCACCAAATAGGTTGGATCCATCTTCAGAAAAAGAAAAGCTTTTTTTGGGGAGCTTTTTGGATTTTCGAACCGGGCATGAAGGGCCACAGATCTACATGAGCTCCTAGGGGACAGGAGCCCAGCCTTCTCCCTCACCAACCCTCCGAGCCACGCAGAGCACTGAACAAGCAGATGTTCAGTTCCTGTCGGATGAGCGGGCTGGGAGGCCTTTGGAGTCTATGCTTACAAACTTAAGAGCAGGCAGATGTTTAATTACATAGAGCCGAATGCACCGGCGATTCTATTATTTCTACTAGCTGTTATAATACACATCGGCTGGCCTCGTACTAAAGTCTATTGAATATTGCCGTATGAACTTGGGTTCCACCTGAAACACGGAAATCCTTACACCAATGCATACGTATGTAAACGCATTGATCACCCTGCTCTGAACACTGCCTCCCATCATCCATCAGACCTCCCACTGTGGCTGCAGCTGCTCTGAACCAAGACGGAGAAAGTCAGCTCCTACCAGGCCCTGTTTAGATCAAACCCTAATCTGAGGGCAAGTTTTGTTTTCTCACCTGACGTTAAACAGCTGACACTTTAGAAAACATTCTCATGTGCTTATCTCCACCGGCTGTGTTACCAGGCACCAGGTGACTCACTCCCAGTTGCCTGGGAGGCCAGGGGATTGGAACTAATCCAAGTAATTTCGTATTTATTAGACACTCAGGCCAGCTCAGGCCAAGTTCTGCGCTAGGCCCTTTATACACTTTGTCACTAATCCTGGAAAATGTCGCCCCTGGAGAGCTGAGGATGCCAAAGGGAGGGGTGGCGAGAGCCGTACAGAGGGAGAGTGTGGCAGGGGACTCTGGGGCAAGGACAGGGCTGCTGGTTCAACTGAAAGAGGGAGCCAGTCGCCACATCCCTGCCCCCCCTCAAGAGCCACGCTCGGCTGCGTACACGCACAGGTGGGGTTCAACATACACGGATGGGGTAGAGCGCCACTGCCTCCACACAGGGCTGGGGACCCGCCCAGCTGGCCAGGCCATGCACCTCCCTATCCACATGGACGGTTTACTTCCCAGGCAGATTTAGCCCTCTCTTGCTGCGAGGTCCCACCGCAGGGTTGCTGAGGGCCAGACGAGGCTGATGTCACCTCATTCCTGAATCCTCCATGGTGGGTTACGTGCGGACAAACCTGACACCATCTCTAACAAGTAGGAAGACCAAGTCCAGAGAAATGCCCTCTGGTTAACACAGGATGACCGGGAGGGAGGCATGTGAGGGCAGCTCAGAGAGAGCGCTCCCAAGCCAACATGACTGCCCTGAACTCAGCTCAACATGTCTGTCTCTTTAGAGTAATACAGTGATCACAGTGGGACTGGCCATCCACTGAAGCGAGAATAAGCCACGCAGCGTCCCACCCAGCCCTGCCCCAGGTCAAGCGTCCGGCCCACCCCCGCCCCCCACTTCAGAACAAGGCGCATCAGACAATTCCAGGCCATGGAAGACAAATTTCAACAGCCTCAGCTCACAGCCAGGTTCCCCGTACAGCTACCTACAGGGGAGAGGGGCCCAGTGGGCTGATGGGAACATCAGATGGACACAAAACCCCCGCTCTGGAGCATGTTCCGGGACTTCTGTGTTATCTGTCCACCCCTAGGAGCTGGACTGGCGTGGCTCCGCCCAGAAGGCACGTAAGCTCAGTGCTGACAGGATCACAGCTCGGAGCCTGAAAAGCTGAAGACCAGCCTTTGAGGATTCATAGGAGACATAGCCTGGAGGCAGGAAGAGAATAAACCATGAATGTAGAGAAAGAAGTCCTAAGAAGTGACAAGAGCAGGTAAGAGAGGTCGCCTGTCTCAAGAAAGAGGCACAGGTGAGGAGAAATCCCTCGCCCGGGCCCAGGCAGCCCAGCAGGCAGTTCTCTGCTATGGGTGCTCACCCACCACCCAGCGCGCCTGCCTGTGAGGTCCACCCGTCAGCGCCCCCGGCACGCGGCAATGGCTTCGCTGGCTCTGGAATCTGGGCAACACCCCACCCGACTGAGTGCCGTGGAAGAAGCACGGGCAAAAGGAGGGACAGGCGAGGCCAAGTTCCCACAGGGGCTCTCCCAGCTCATGCTAGCTTTATGGAGAGGCGCGCGGAGGCTTTCGGAACCCCAGACAGGCCCCCCACACGGAGGGGAGTTTGCCCAACAGAGGGACCCTGTAGTATCACTTGCATATGGGTAGCTCCTATGCTGCCTCTATTTTGGACACCAAAACATCACCACCGAGGGTGTTTCCTGCAGAAACCAGCAGGTTCTTTTTGGATGATGATGGAAAATCTCATCATGAAGTCACCAAGGGAGTTAATATTTGGAGAGATAATTAACTACCACGATCCAGATGAGAGCAGAGATGAAAGACGGCAGAAAGTCAGCAGTGAATCAGGGGCACGAGGGGCCTCTGAAGTCGGCTTCAAAGGGTTCTGATCTGCTGTCCCGCCCGCTGCGGCGAAGTTACAAAAATAACAGAATTAAAAACCGTTCTCAGTCTGGGACTGCTCTCCCTGGCAATCTCTCTTCAGCTGTCAGTGGTCCCCCACGACTTCGGGACAGAAGCCGACCCCCCAGCATGGCTTTCAAGGTCTTCTGCAGTCTGGCCCATCCTGCCCCTGCAGCCCCATCTCCCGCACTCAGCCCCAGAGCCCTGACCATGCCTCCACATGGCACCCTGTTCTCCCCTCCCCTGCTGCCGGCTCCACTCGGCCCATCTCCAGGTCTTCATCGAATGCCTTGTTTTCCAGAATAACCAGAGCCACCCTTACTGCAGGACCCGGTCCGTATCAGTCCTCTGCGAGCAGCACCGTGTTCCTCCCTCTCGGGTACGTCACACGCCGCACGCATCCTCGTCCTTCTTTCACAGATGAGAAAAGCACCATCAGAGAGACTGAGGAACCTCTCCGATACCACACAGCTATCGAGTCCAAGCGTCTGCCGGGGCCATCAACCCCCTCTGCCGGCATCCTGCCCTCCTGACCCAGAGAGATGATGAAGAATGTGCTCAAACCACGATCACATCGAGCTCTAGGTGCTGGAGAGGACCGCGTATACTTTCCATATTTTTGTTCTCATTTTTGTAATGAACGTAGTGTAAGGGTTGAGAAAACGGGGTTTAGAGTCAGAAAAATCTAGACTGCTGGCTCCTCCACAGTTAGGAGAACCTGGGCGACCTGCACACTAACCCCGTGGTCCTACTGGGTATTGTGAAGCCACATTAAGTAGTGTGCATATCACACACAGTGCCTTGTCTGGTACAAGCATCGTTCCATAGCTGTTACCACTTTTACAGTGGGAGAAACAGCTTTTTCAAATGTTCCCCTGTTCATTTTTCTCCTTCATCGCCCCAAACGTGAACCACCCCAGAGCACTTTCGCCATATGAGTACCTCCAGGGTCTACAATGAGAACCTTACGCCCAGTTTCCGAGGCCGTGCCCACCGAGCCCTCCGGGCAGGGACACTGTGTCTTTCACATTCCCAAGGCAGATGATGGCAGGAGGTGACCCTCGGTCCCCATCAGGTGGAAACAGAGCCCATTTCCCTTGCCCAGCTTGGGAGGGTAAAGGATGCCCAGCCATGATTATTACCTGAAGAACTAGCCCTTACAGACCAACAACCAGTAACAAGGCTTCAGACAAAATCTAAATTGCTCTTGTCTACAGCTGGACAGACCTCAGAGGTCAAACCCAATCCCTTGGCGGGCAGAGCTGGTCATTGAGCCCTCGGACACAAAGGAGCCTGTCTGATGTTGCCTGGATGATTTGCAGGGCTAGAATCAGAATCCCAACTGCGGGCATGGATCTAACTTCCCTGCCCCTTCGTTACCCTCATTCTTACCTTCCTTCCACCACTCCCTCTGGACTCCACCTCTGCACAGACTGAAGTCTGGGGAAGCTGCCACACGGGCTCTACCCTGACCCTCACTGTGGCATGATCTCCTCGTGGACAGCACCACAAGGCTCATCCCCACTCTCACCGGTGGGCACATCTGCCCACTCGCCTCTGGGCCAGGTCATCTCAAGGTGACTGTGCACCAGCCCTCTGGTCGCCCCACCACTCTGAACTTAGAACTGCCTGTTCTTCCACTGGAAGAGACCACGTGACTGCCCGAGGGCCGCCATCAGCAGTGTTTGCTTGGGGGGACCTGTGTGCTGGGACCCTGTACTGTCATGCCTCAGCCCGGGGCATGAGGGGGGCAGTTATCTTTCATTCTGCTCAGAAGACTCCAGGCTTGGCTTCCAGCAGCAGCGGTGCTGATGCAGATCCAGCCAGCCAGCTCCAGAGGCTTCCACCGCAGACCCAGGGCATGAGCTCCCCTCGCCACTCCCGCCACCACCCCACCCAGAGCAGCCGAAGGAAGGGCTGCAAGGCTGGAAGGCCCTGACTGCAGCCACCCAGCTAGCAGGACACAGGGACACAGGGACACCGGGAGGCAGGGCTGCTCTCCCTCGGCTCCGCGCCCTCAGTGCCCACACACTTGCTGCTGGCCTGACCAGCACAGAGGGAGGAAAGGGCCTCACCTTAGGCGCATCTGTCTGTCTGAGTGCAGAGCACGGCCCCTGGCCGAGGCACCAGCGATGCGGCAAAATGGACAAAGCTGCTCCCTGCGTCTGAATCCCAGTTCCAACACTTCCCAGCATGTGATTTGGGGCAACTTCCTTCTTTTCAGAGTTCAGTCTCCCCAGCCATGTGGCAGGTTAATGTTATGTACCAGGCGACTCTTTATCAAGATCCTACCGCATGAAGACATAACACGGCCTCTAGCACTTTTCTTCCCTGGTAAGAGGTACTCAAAACTTTGATTGTTGGGGATGTCATGCCATGCCCAAGTCATACTCCACAAGTACAGAGACACCCTGAGATGCAAACCGTGGCCTGCAGTTTCTAACAGCTAAGGCAGGGCAGTGAAGGAGCAGATCACCATGACAGTTTCCCAACAGGCACCTGACAGATGCTCAAGTAACAGTGAGGACCTTCTCTGGGCTGGGGCGACGTGGCAAGTCAGCCATCAGAAGAGCAAGCCCCCCCCCCCCAACAGCTCCATGGGGCACAGGCTAGCAATCTGATGACTGTAATCCTGAAAGAGTTACATTAATTAAAAGCTGTATTTTTATCAAGCAATAGCTTCCAAAGAGAGAAAGAGGGGAGGGACAAAAGGAAGGTAGACAGGCAGGAGGAAGGGAGTGCAGCACCCCTTAATGCCTCCAGACAGACCTAAGAAAGCTTGCTGACCTCTACATGCCATGGAAAAATAATAACAAACACAAAAGAGTCCTGACACCCATCAGGAGGAATACTTACTGAAAGGTCCAATACACCAAACAAAGACCACTAACCACAAAAAACTAGCTTTCAAGCAAGGGGAGAAAAGGAGTAAACAGCAAAGGTAAGAAATAACCATCTCATACAGTACGCATCTGAGACTAGAAGCTGAGGGGCTGAGAAGAGCACTGGGGGGCGGAGAAGGGGCTGGCCCCCGACATCAGCAGGTGCCTTGCTTACTGAGAAGCTTATAAAGACCATGTTTTCTTCTACACACACGTACCTATCATGAAGTTTAATTCAGAAGTTAGGCACAGTAAAAGTAACAATAACTAATACTAGAATTATAATCAAGTAGTAAGAGTTATGTGAATGTGGTCTGTCAAAATGTCTTACTGCGCTGTACTCGCCCTTCTTCCTGTGATGACCGAGGATGATACACGCCTCCATGATGACAGCAGGTGGGCTCACACTGGCCTGACGACCAGCTGCTTCCAGGCTGCCAAGACCATGGATGGGGGCAACTGTGAAGCGAGAAACCAAGAGCGCACAAGAAGGAACCCGAAGGGACACAGGCCCACCTCTCCCGTCTCACAGAGGAGAGGCAGGCAGAGCAGCAGCCTAGAGGGTAAAGCACCAGGTCCCCATACACTCAGCCCCATGACATCCTCTGCTCTCCTGGAACCTTGAGAAAAACTGTTCGGAACTTCCCTTTTTCTAGAAGCATTGTCACCATAGCATTATCAGGGCAATCACTTCACCTCCCTGTGCCTCAGCGTGCTGAGCTGTGGACCAGGCCCGGTAGCAGACTCACCTCAGTGAACTGTGAGGACGAAGGACAGAACACATGGGAGGCACAGGCTCTCACAGGAAGCCACCTGCCACCTGCCCCGGGGACGTCGGGCGTATATGTAGGTATTCGTGGTTGTCACGATCGACTCAGGTTGTTTACTGTTGGCAACTTGTGAGTAGAAGTCAGGGAGTCTGCTAAACAGCTAAACATCTGATATCCATTAGCCCCCCCACAAACACAACAAAGAATCATCTGGGAAAAAATGTCAATGGTGCCGCTGCTGAGAAACTCTGATGTGAAATGTTACAGCACCTCGATGCAGTAAGTAGTGATAAATAGTTGGTAGAATGTAACTGAAGATGCCATCATGGCTGCCAAGCACTCACAGCGGGTGGCTCAGCGGCTAATCCCAATGACCCTTTGGGACACACTACCATTCTTTTATAGATGAAGGTCCTGAGGTTCCACAAGACAACACAACTTGCCAGAGGTCACCAGCGAATAAGTGACAGAACTGGGTCTCAAACCCGGGCCGCCTAACTACAGAGTCAGTGCTCTCTCCACCCCTCCACCCAGGAGAGGGAGGCTGTACCCAGCAACCTCATTTCTCCGCTAGAGACATGTGCTTTTGAGCAGATAAAGGAAGCTCTCTGAATAATTTATTAACACACATCTCTAAATTCAGACATCGGACCCCCGACATCCCTCTGCTTCACATGCTTATTCATTCTCTCAACATTTACTTAGTACTTATGCTGTGTACCAAGCCTCCTACCGAACTGTAGATGTGGTGAAATGGTCCACAGGGAAGGCAGCCCACAACCACGCATCACAGTGTACCGCAAGTGCAAAGTTAGAAGGACAGGTGCCTAAAAGGCCTGGACGTCCCTTCTGAGCCTCTCAGCCCACTAACAAGAGGGGGCCATGCAGCCGGACAGGGGATCCCCACCCAAGGGAGGACGCTGCTGGTGTGAAATCCAGGCATGGTCTCCCCTTCCTCCCCCTCCCCCTTTCTGCCCCTGCCCCCCGCGCATGCCCTGTCCAGCACAGGAGCACGAAGACTC